>NW_025920389.1:0-133753 GCF_902686445.1 Sciurus carolinensis
CCTCCCCTCCTCCCCTCTCCTCCTCCCCTCCCCTCCCCTCCTCTCCTCTCTCCCCTCTCCTCCATCCTCCCTTCCCCTCTTCCCCTCCCCTCTTCCCTCCCCCCTACTCTGTCCTCCCCTCCCCTCCTCTCCTTCCCTCTCTCTGCAGTGCTTCAGCCTTCCCCAGCTACACAGGGTTCCCTGAATGTCGCCTTCTTCTGGCTGCCGTGTGTGGTGTGACCTGTCCTCTCCACCCCAAGTTCCTTCTCCTCCTGTCACGCAGCCCAGGGGTCCTTCAGGCCTCGGCTCGCCTCCATCCGCCCCACCCCACACCCCTCCCAGGCCAGTGGTGATGCTCTGCCCTGTGAGCCTCTGACCTGTCTGCCTGCCCATCAGTGTGCCCGCGTCCAGGGCTGGGTGACCTCTCTCACTGTCACAGCACCTGGCGGTGCTCCGTGAACCCTGGTGGTCAGATAAAGCAAAGCCGGAAGTGCTGAAGACAGGGCCACGGGCTTCCTGGACCAGCTTCCCTGGCGGGAAAGCGCCTCCTCGGACAGGAGCACCTGGTGGAGGGCAGAGGCGCCGGTCGCAGGCCCAGCCCGGAGCTGCGGGAGCTGCGCTCTGTCCCCACCAGGCTGCGGCCCACCTGGAGAGCCAGAGGAGAGAGGCCTCAGTGTGTCACAGCATGTCCTCGACCTGCCTGGGAGGCCACCGGGGCTGGCACTCCAACTGGTGGGGTGATGTCCCCGTCCTGTGTCACTGAATACCTGCGGCAGGTAAATTTCTGAAGAGACACTCTCTCCTCACAGGGTTTTCCAAATTCCTCTGGGAATTCTAGAAAACCAGGAAGGTCAAGGTCATGGCAGGCAGGGCGGTGACACAGAAGCCTTTGGTCCTTATTCATCCGATCACACAGGCAGGATGTACAGGATTTGGGGTGTGTGTGTGTGTGTGTGTGTGTGTGTGACGAGTGCAGGACAGGGCATGGCTGTCCTCAAGCCTGGCGTTTTTGGTGACGCCCTTTGTGTAAGAGGGACTGTGCTGAGTGATGTGGGGCAGCACCGACAGCTCCCCAGAAAGGTCAGCTGCCCCTCCTGCACGATCTCGGGGACACCCCTGGCCAGAGTGGGCCAGAAGCCGCCTGGCTCTCACAGCAGGACCTGCCGGCTTACCCTCTCGCCTGCCCAGCCCAGGGCTGGCCACCCAAACGCCGCGTGGGCCAGTGTGGCCAGCCGTCCCCAGCAAGCCCTCACTGCTGGCCTGCGCCCTCTCCTGTCCTACGTGCCCCTTCCTGTGCGCGGAGCACACCAGCCCCGCAGAGCGTCTGAGTCGAGTCCTGCAGGGACTTTGCTGTCCTGCAGACCGTGCCGCTTCCTGGCCGGGCACAGTCCCCTGCCTTCTCTCACTTCCATGTGGGGGTCCCTCCTGAAGTCACTTGCCCCGTGAAGACAGTGACCTCCCTGGTGCAGTCCTGAGCCACGGGAGCCAAAGCCACCCAAGGCCTGCTCGTCCCCCTGACCCGGTTCCCAAGGCCAGTTCATAGACAAGGGTTGAGACCAGATGGAGGCCAGGGTGGGCCTCAGACTCTTCCAGCTGGAGGTCCTCTGTCCACGCTGGGCCTCCAGATGCAGAGGCTCAGCGCCACACTGTGCTCTGGGGAAGCCCAGGACCCTGAGACCTCGGGGAGCTCGGCCGTGCCTACAGAACACTCTTCCTCCTGTTGCCAGAAGTCGGCCCCTGCCCGTCTTCTGACCTGGGCTGCACTGACGGGGGCTAGAGTGGAGGCAGGCAGGGGGAGGAAGCCCCCCATGGTGCCTGGGAGCCTGACCTGAGTGGAGGTGGGCACAGGGGAGGAAGCCCCCATGGTGCCTGGGAGCCGTGTCCCCTCGCTGGCTGAGCTTCCCCACAGCAGCCCACTTAGCTCTCGTGTTGACGCAGGCTCTCTGCTTGATCGAGCTTCAGCCAGACTCCTGAACCTTCTCCAGGGCCCATCTCTGCACCTCCTTGTAAAACCCAGTTTTATCAAAAAGCTAAAGAAAAAACTAAACCCTGCTCAGTCAGCTTAGCTGGATCCCCTACCCCCTATCTGATCACCTGGGTGTCTAATCAGATCCCTCACTCTCTGCCCCACCATGTGATGTCCTCAGTGACTCTCCAGCCCCTGACTTCTGCACCCTCCTCCTTGGCTAAGCATGACCAGCTTCCTCCTGCCATGGTTGAATGATGACCAGTCTCTTGCCCCTGCTGTAAAATCTCCTTGTGGCGGCCCCTGTTCCCATGGGGATGGTCATGAATGAAGATTGCCTTACTTTATCATCCAAGTGTCATTGGCTGGTTCCCTTTAGCAGTGTGATCCTTAGACAACTGGACTTAGGGAATTTGACCAGTCTCTCTGAAATCCCAGTTCCTTGAGTCCCTCCTTCCAAAGGTTGAATCTCTGGGACATGCTGGCTTAAAATGTCAAGGATACAATAGGGTTCACCAAAGACTCACTTTTTAGGGCAGGAAAATTCCCTCCCACATCTTATAAGTTCTAGACAGAAGGAAAGAAAACAATCTGTGACCAGGAAGACAGACCATCAGTCCCCTTAACGCTCAGAAAGAAGAATCCTCCACCTCAGTCTCCGCCGGATCCGGGAGTCCTTGTGGCCCATGCTGTGCATTCAACATATGGGCTAGGAGCCCGGGGACGGTGGGTAAGTTGGAAAGAGAAAAAGAGGGAACTGGATATTCCACTGTCCTGCCAGCTGTGTCCCAAACAGCTACTCAGCTTCCTGGTCTGTGTCCTCAGGTTCACAACACGGACAGCGAAGGACCAAGTCTGAGCTGTAATAAGCAAGGTCCCCATGAGAAAGTCCCCAAGGCAGAGATGAATGGACAGTGCTCGTCGGGCAGCAGATATTTATTTCCCTCAAGCTGGGTGTGGTCCCCCTTCCTCCTTTCTCCCCTTCTTTATGGGAGAACCCCTGCTTCCGTTGGATCTCCAATGCCAACGAGAACCCAGCAGGTTTTGCTGGATGTGGGTGAGCGTGGCGATGCTAAGACTAGAATGTGCCAGCTGGTCACCCTGACTGATGGAGTCCCGGCCTGGCCTGGCTGCAGAGGGGATGCCAGTGTGGTCCCCAGGCCCTTGTCCAGTGGAGCCCCCACAGGCGCCCCACACGGGGGCTTATGTGGGTTCCAGCACCCTCCCTATTGGCAGCGTCCATTCTCAAAGGCAAGTGAAGTGGCCCCCAAGCAGGCACGCACAACTGCACTAAATCCGGGTACTGCTCTTCAGGAAGCGGATTATCTCAAAGGTCAGGAATCACTGGACACTGAGGAGGCACCTTCCCTTTTGCTGCCTCTGTGACCTGGACCCTTAGATCAGCTCCGTCTCAGCAGTCCTGTGCAGAGAGTGACCACCACCACTGGCCTCCCCACACCCACCACGCTCGCAAGACACCACTGTCCTCATGGGTCACTGTGGCCCACCCACAGCCTCCCTCTTCTTCTGACCCTTCTGCTCCTCTTCCTCATTCCACAACCTGATCGCCTGCCTCATCTCTTCAGCCATTTCCCCTCTGGCCTCTGCAGTGATGGACTGTGATCCATCACACTCATCCCGCGAGACCCAGGCCGGGCTGCATCCGTGAGCTGCCCCCTCTGTGTCTCTATAGGGTCTGCTCAGGACTCGAGGAGAGAATCGCCTGGCCTCACGGGTGGATGCCGCCAGTAGCCCACGTCCATCATCAGCCACTGGACCCTCACACTGCCCACCAGCCCTGCAAAGCTTTCCAGGTCTGCTGTCCACAGCAGTGATTTCAGTTATTCACCACTGAGCTCAAATCCTGACCCGCCACTCTCCCGTCCCCTTGGCCATGGACACAGAGCCCCCTGCAGTGTTGGTGCTGGTCTGCAGGAAGCCACGCATCCTATCTCACTGGGCCAAGTGCCTCTGACCCACCCCCAGCTCTGCCTAGTAAGGAGTCTGTGTGGCCTTTGTCCCTTGGCGTTCCCTGAATGAGGGGAATGTCTTAGTTAAGCTAATGAGCTCACTCAGGGCAGGGTCCCTGGATAGTTTCAGGGAGTTGGTCACCAGAAAGACCAGTCCCACGATTAGAAGGCTTTCAGACACTTGGCATGGCCAGCGGTCCCCAAGACCCCCAGGGAGAAGACAGGCTCTGGAGATGAGTTCCTTCAGGTGGCCAGCGATTTCGTCACTCTCGCCTACCTAATGAAACCCCGATGGAAACTCTGGGAGCGGAGGCTGGGAGGCCTTCCCGGTGGGTGCGCTGGGAGGGCGGAGGTCCTCCTCCCCCGAGGAAGGGCTGCTCCCTACCTGCTGCCTCTCGGGCTCCTGGAGACTTAGCGAGCCCCTCCGACTTACATCCTAAGTAATCAGGTTGTAAAAGTAAGCAGAGCGCTTTCCAGTCCTCTGAGTCATCCCGGCCGAGGGCTGGACCTGGGGGCGAGGGGCCATCTCTGCACTTAGAGCCGGGCCTTCAGAGTTGGGCGTGCTGGGGAGCCCTGAGGGGCGCCTGGCCTCGGGAGCAGGGCCGCGCTGGGGGGACATGCGCTATGGATGGCGGGGCCAGGAGGGAGCTGCAGCACCCAGGAGGGGAAACGTCTGTCTTCTCAAAGGCCCGGCCTCCCCGATTCTTCCTCTACCTCAACTCTGAACCCTACTGGCTCCTTCTCACCAGACCCTCTTCAGTCTTGCTCACCTAAAACAGAAGGAAACAAGAAGGCAAGGGCCTGGTGCACCTGCTCCGGGGGTCCCGAAGGCCCCTCCCTGCCTCCTCCCCCACCTCAGCCCTGTTCCTTCCCGCCTCTGCGCGACCTGCTTCCCGAAGAGGGTGCTCGCCCCCAGGACGCGGGGTTTCCTTTGGCCTTTCCTTTCCCAGTGCCCCAGATAACCTTCTGTCCACCTCGTAGCGAGTCCAGACGTGTGGTCCACCCACTCGTCCTCCTTGACCCCCGCCTCTTGCCCGTTTGGATGTGGTCGAGCGTGCCTGCCCTCCTGTGGTTCACGGACTGGGAGCTGGGTCCTTACTGTGGCCGTGACGAGGTGGGACCAAGTCCTTAGGCAGATGGAGGCACTTTGCGCTCAGAGCGATTAAGGCAGTTCTCCTGGGACCCCCGGATTAGTTCTCCCAAGGGAAGCAGGTGGTGTGTAAAATCCTGATCCTGACCCCCAAATTGCCCTCTGGTTTTCTGCCTGGGGACGGGATTGCTCACTCCTGCAGGTGCCACCCCCTGAGCCCCCACCAAGGCTGAACGGACGATGTTGGTATCATGTCCCGAACCTCCAGAATGTGAGTTGAGTAAACCTCTTTTCCTTATAAAATTGTCTGCCTCAGGTATTTTTATTTTATTTCAGAAACAAATAGACTATTAGGCCCATGACTGTCACCACCTACCTAGGTCCCTGGGAGTGGCACCCTGAGGCTCCTGTCTGATCAATCATCACATCTGGTTCCTTCTCCCTCCCACATGCCTCGTGTCTCTGGGCATCTATGTCCTCCTCTGTTATTGCTCTAGTCTGGACCACAACCCCTGGCCCATGTCCTTGGCTGCCTCTGATTCCGGTCGTGTGACCCTGTTTTCACCCCACAGACAGTGAAATTCCCAAAGTGGATGCAATCGCGTAGCCTTAGGCCTATGCAGGCTCATCCTCCCTCTGCCTGAAACACTCTTCCTGCCCTTGACCTCAGTTTTCCTGGGCCTTTTCCTGACCTGCCTGCCGTGTGGCCCCATGTCACTTCCTGCCCCACCTACTGTATTCCCAGGCGCTGTCCTGCGGTTGCCTGCAGCACATGCCCACCAGCAATTTCTCAGCAGCCCCACCATTTTGGGGGTGCTGGGTGTAGCCAGGCTTCTAAATTATGAGGATCTATTTGGCGTAAAATGGCCTCTCTTGTGGCTTAATGTCCATTTCTCTAATGTCCGTAAAGTCGAGCACCTTTTCAAACGTTGAGTGACCACCTGTGTTCACGCTGACAGAATGCATAGACTTTCCCAACGCATTATCTTATCTCATTTATTGGTGGGAGTTCTTCACACATCCTGAAAACCAGTCCTCCGTGAGATGTGTTTGTAGTAAGCATTTTCTCTCTCTCTCTCTCTTTTTTTTTGGTATTGGGGATTGAACTCAGGGGCACTGAACCACTGAACCACATCCCCAGGCCTATTTTGTATTTTATTTAGAGACAGGGTCTCTCTGAGTTGCTCAGGGCCTTGCTAAATTGCTGAGGCCGACTTTGAACTCAAAATCCTCCCGCCTCGTCCTCCTGAGTAGCTGGGATCACAGGCAAGCGCCACCAGGCCCAGCCAGCATTCTCTCTAGGTTTGGGACTTATTTCACTTTTTCATGGTGTCTCTCAATGAAAAGAGTTTAATGTTTAAATCAGGTCAAATTGGTCAGTTTTTCATTGACAGTTTATGCCTCTGATTTCTTTCTTTCTTCCTTCCTTCCTTCTTTCTTTCTTTCTTTCACCAGGGGTTGAACCCAGGGTGTTAACTACTGAGCCACATCCTCAACCCTTTCTTATTCTTTATTTTGAGGCAGGTCCTCACTAAGTTGCTGAGGCTGACTTTGAACTTGCAATCCTCCTACCTCAGCGTCCTGAACTGCTGGGGTCACAGGCGTACACCCTTGTGCCCGGAGGCCTCTGGATTCTTGTGTGAGCAATCCCTCCTACTCCAAGGTCACGAAGGGTCTTTCGTATGTTGTTCTAAAAGTTTTGCGGTTTTGCTTTTCATATTTGTGCACCTTTCACCTTCATGGCATATGGTTGGCGGCCTCCTCTGGGGGGGTCAGCTCCATGAGGCGAGAGATGGATTGTCTCACGTTGGTCCCCAGGGCCTGCGCAGTGAGAGAGCTCAGCAGGGGCCCAGCAGTGCTGCGAGGGGTGGACTCAGGGAATGGTGGAAGGTGGGGGCAAGGTGGTGCGGGGATTCAGAGGGCGCAGGAGATGCCTTTGAAGAGACGAGAGGACAGTGGTTCTCAGTCCTGGGTCCACACTGGAACCACCTGGGGACCCTTAAAATGTTCTGTGGGGACAGCATCCCAAGGGGTGCCGTGATTGGCTTGAGGCATGCTCTGCGCACCTGTGAGGTCCGGGCTGATCGCCGCGGGATTTGAAGGTAAAGTGATTCAGGACACCGATGTTGATGTCACCAGACTTGAATGGTAAGTGACTGTACGCAGGTGGGGCTCCAGAGCTCTGGAGTCTCTCATTCCAGGCACTGAGTAGGGGCTGGACTTAGGAGGGTCAGGGCAGCGGGGGAGTGTGGTGGTCAGGGGAGCAGAAGCAAGAATGGAGGCCTGTCCATGCTCTGAGAAGATGTGGGTTTTGGTCCTGAGAGCAGGATTTGGGCTTAGAGGGCATTGGGAGGGGTGTGGATCCTGCCTTCCTGGTAGCAAGCCTTTTCTCTGAGCAATGGAGCGGAGCATGGTGGTAGGACCAGGCAGCTTAGATCAGCTTCCTGGAGAGCCAAGAGTTGTAGAAAGTCTTCAAACCCATTCAGCGGGGTTCAATCTGGTGTTCAAGTTCATCCACTATCGACATGGTAACACTTAGAAACAATTTGAAGGCTCAAGAGCGTGACTTGGACGTTCTGTGAATTCAGCAGGTGCCTAGAATGTGCCCCAGGGAGAGCACACTGTGCCGTCACCTGGCTGCTCTGCAGCATCTTCCGCTTCCTGTGTCCTGAACAGAACGCCTGATGCTGTCCCTCCCCCAGTGTCCTGTTCTCACGACACGTCACTCCAGACCCCCAATTGCTCGAGTGGAACTCTAAGGACTGGCCCAGGATCCCTTTCACCGCCTGCCCTGCCCATGCTGTGTTCTGACTCCGGGAGGAATCCTGCCTGTCCTGCTGGTTCACGTGCCTGCCTTGCTCCTGTTGTGGGCCGTGCAGCCTGTCCCATCGGGCGTGTGCGTAAACACAGCAGGAAGCTTGAGCTCTAGCTGAGACTGTTGGGCAGGGTGACCCTTACCAAGTTTTTTCTTTTTTCTTTTTTTTTTTAATTTATTTTTATTGTAAACAAATGGGGTACGTGTTGTTTCTGTTTGTACATGGAGTAACAGCATCCCATTTGCATATTCATACATTGTCATAGAGTAATGATGTTTGATTCATTCTGTTATTTTTTTCTCCCCCCCCGCCCCTCCCACCTCTCTTTTCCCTCTATACAGTCCCTCCTTCCTCCATTCTTGCCCCCCTCCCACCTCCCATTATGTGTCATCATCCGCTTATCAGTGAGATCATTCGTCTTTTGGATTTTTGAGATTGGCTTATCTCACTTAACATGATATTCTCCACTTTCATCCATTTGCCTGCAAATGCCATAATTTTATTATTCTTTATACCTGAGTAATATTCCATTGTATATATATATACCACAGTTTCTTTAGCCATTCATCAATTGAAGGGCATCTAGGTTGGTTCCACAGTCTGGCTATTGTGAATTGAGCAGGTATGAACATTGATGTGGCTGTATCTCTGTAGTATGCTGATTTTAAGACCTTTGGGTATAGGCCAAGGAGTGGGATAGCTGGGTCAAATGGTGGTTCCATTCCAAGTTTTCTGAGCAATCTCCCCACTGCTTTCCAGAGTGGCTGCACTAATTTGCAGTCCCACCAGCAATGTATGAGTGTACCTTTTTCCCCACATCCTCTCCAACACCTATTGTTGCTTGTATTCTTGATAATCGCCATTCTAATTGTGGTGAGATGGAATCTTAGTGTAGTTTTGATTTGCATTTCTCTTATTACTAAAGATGGTGAACATTTTTTCATATGTTTGTTGATTACTTGTAGATCTTCTTCTGTGAAGTGTCTGTTCATATCCTTAGCCCATTTGTTGATTGGGTTATTTGTATTCTTTGTGTAGAGTTTTTTGAGTTCTTTATAGATTCTGGAAATTAGTGCTCTATCTGAAGAATGAGTGACAAAGATATTCTCCCACTCTGTAGCCTCTCTCTTCACATTGCTGATAGTTTCCTTTGCTGAGAGAAAGCTATTTAGTTTGAATCTATCCCAGTTATTGATTCTTGCTTTTATTTCTTGTGCTATGGGAGTCCTGTTAAGGAAGTCTGATCCTAAGTCAACAAGGTGAAGATTTGGACCTACTTTTTCTTCTATAAGATGCAGGGTCTCTGGTCTGATTTCAAGGTCCTTAATCCATTGTGAGTTGATTTTTGTGCAGGGTGAGAGATAGGGGTTTAGTTTCATTCTGTTGCATATGGATTTTCAGTTTTCCCAGCACCATTTGTTGAAGAGGCTATCTTTTCTCCATTGCATATTTTTGGCACCTTTGTCTAGTATTAGAAAATTGTATTTATTTGGGTTTGTGTCCGTGTCCTCTATTCTGTACCATTGATCTACCTGTCTATTTTGGTGCCAATACCATGCTGTTTTTGTTACTATTGCTTTGTAGTATAGTTGAAGTTCTGGTATTTCAATACCCCCTGTTTCATTCTTCCTGCTAAGGATTGCTTTAGCTATTCTGGGTTTCTTATTCTTCCAGATGAATTTTATGATTGCTTGCTCTATTTCTGTGAGGTATGTCATTGGGATTTTAATTGGAATTGCATTGAATCTGTATAGCACTTTTGGTAGTATGGCCATTTTGACAATATTAATTCTGCCTATCCAAGAACATGGGAGATCTTTCCATCTTCTAAGGTCTTCCTTAATTTCTTTCTACAATGTTTTGTAGTTTTCATTGTAGAGATCTTTACCTCTTTGGTTAGATTGATGCCCAAGTATTTTATTTTTTTTTTGAGGCTATTGCAAATGGAGTGGTTTTCCTCATTTCCCTTTCAGCTGTTTCGTCGCTTGCGTATAAAAATGCTTTAGATTTATGCGTGTTGATTTTATAGCCTGCTATTTTGCTGAATTCATTGATGAGGTCTAGAAGTTTTCTGGAGGATGTTTTTGGATCCTCTAAATATAGAATCATGTCATCCGCAAATAGTGACAGCTTAAGTTCCTCTTTTCCTATTCATATCCCTTGAATTTCTTTAGTCTGCCTAATTGCTCTGGCTAGAGTTTCGAGGACAATGTTGAATAGAATTGGTGAAAGAGGACATTCCTGTCTTGTTCCCTTTTTTAAAGGGAATGGTTTCAGTTTTTCTCCATTAAGAATGATGTTGGCCATGGGCTTAGCAAAAACAGCCTTTACAATGTTCAGGTATGTTCCTACTATCCCTATTTTTTCTAGTGTTTTGAGCATGAAGGGGTGTTGTATTTTGTCAAACGCTTTTTCTGCATCAATTGAAATAACCATATGATTCTTATCCTTAAGTCTATTGACATGATGGATTACATTTATTGATTTACGAATGTTGAACCATCCTTGCATTCCAGGAATGAACCCCACTTGATTGTGGTGCACAATTTTCTTAATATGTTTTTGGATACGATTTGCCAATATTTTGTTAAGAATCTTTGCATCTATATTCATCAAGGATATTGGTCTAAAATTTTCTTTCCTTGATGTGTCTTTTCCTGGTTTGGGTATGAGGGTGATATTAGCTTGATATTAGCTAGATATTGGCCTAAATTAGGACCAGAGTTCTTACAAACATCTGCCCAAGAGCTATGAAGTTAAATGCTTGAAATTTGGATTTTCCTAGAGAACCCAAATACGTGAGTGCCATAGACATACATTTGTGGGGTCTCTGCTCACACTCCTAATGCTACAGGAAACTAAGCTGACGGTCAGATTGCTGTATGGCCAATTTTCTTCCCAGGACCTAGACTGAGTTCCACCTTTTCCTGGCTGGCATTCATTAATGGTCTCCCATTGTCTACAAAACCCACGTTCCTGCTTCTGGTCCAGAAGAGTCTGCAGGGTCCTCTTGACTCAAATCAAATAAGTCGTAGATAAAACAGATTTTGAGATACATTTCTGGACTCCCAGTAAGGAAAGAAGTCTCCAAGCCCCTCTTTCTGTCCCCAGGGCTCCCTCCAGAGGGAACGCCAGCCAGAGAGGTGGGACCAGCATGGTGTCTCAGGGGAGAGACTGGGGAGTGGTCAGCACAGGTCCAAGCAGGGCTCCTCGTGGGGGTCCTCACATCAGCACAGCAGCTGACAGGGCCCCTGAACTTCAGGCTGGTGGCACAGGGCTGCACCCCAGGGCCCGCCTCTGCATGGGTCTTCCAAATCATGCATATGTGGGTTCCATGTTGCTGGTGTCCCCTGGCCTCCCAGGAGGGGACCAAACACAGGTCTCTGAAAGCAAGACCCCCAGTTTATCCACAGATGACAGTTGCCACAGACCAAGGTCGGCCATGTGTGAGCTCACAAAGCGAGAAACCACGCATGACATGACGGAGAGGTGAAGTGTCACACGCCAGCTGGGACTTGGAGACCCCCCTGTTGGGATCACTGAATTACTGTCGCGGAGGCAGGCAGGCCTGTGTCCCGCTCTCAGCGTGTGCCCGAGCCTGCTGCAAACACCATGCACTGCGCTCAGCTCGGACTCGCTCCGCATCCACCGGCTCTGCTCTCCTCGGACACCTCCTACTGTGCACCAGGCTGACACCTCCTACTGTGCGCTGCCGTTCTGCTTTGGCTTTGCCTCTGGCAGCACTGGCAGGATGGCACGGCAGTGTGACTCTTGCCGTGACCTCCTGGTGGTGTGGGATTACAGGTGGGAGACTTGGAGCAGCAGGTCCCCTGAAGGGCAGTAGCCAGTGAACAGGTGGGAGCTCCGGGCGGCCCACGGCACAGAGTCGAAAGGGCTAGGGGGCCTGTGGCTTCACCATGTCCAGAGGTGCCTTCCTGCAGTCCTGATTGCTGGGTCACACCATCTTCCCCTTTTTTGCTCCTATAGCTCTTCTAATAATTTTCGTGGCTGACTTTCTGTGCATAATTCCCTCTGGGGTTGAAATGCCTGGACTGAATTCTGTGTCCTGGTGAGACAGCCTCTTGGCACACATACAGCAGCTCATTCAATACTAGCATCCCTACCAGGGCGGTCCAGCGGTCATCTCCATCCTGTAGATGAGGAAAGGGAGGAACAGAGGAATAAAAGGCACCGGCACAAAGTCGCACGCGTGCAGGAGGAGTTGATGTCACCCAGAACCACGGAGGGAAAGTTTAAAGACACGAGAGGCAGAAGTTTTTTCACACAGGCTTGAAAAAAACGAAATGATCTGTAAGTAAAACGTAATTGTTGAAAGGTATATCTTAGTGGGTGGTTGTGCAGCGGGGTAAAGAATCAATGATGTGGAAGATAGTACTGAAGGAATCATTCAAAATTCAACCTAGATAAAAGTAGTAAATGTAAATTTTATAAAAACAATGAAAGCGAAATGGGAATTATAAGAGAGGTCACATGACGGGGAGGGTAGAGGACAGACTAACATCGTCTAGTTGGCGCTGGGGAGAAGAGAACGAAGAGAATTTTCCAGAACGAATGGCAGCTCTGACTTCATAAGAGAGGAAGCACAGTGCATATCAGGGACGACGGAGAGATGAATTATGGGGAAACTGCAAAACAAAGACAAGGAGAAGATCTTAGGTCAAAGGAAAGCAGATCCCTCAGAAAGAAACGGCCGTTGCTGGGGCAGACTCTCAGTGACAGCCATGACGGCGGATTCAATGGCGAGCTGTGGAGAGGGTCGCTCTGTCTTTGAAGGATGAGGTGTGAAGAAAACCTTGGTGGGAGACCCAGTCTGCCTCACAGGAAGCATCAGCCTCAGCTCAAAGCAACGAAGGTGATTCCAAAACACCTTCATGTACACGAGAGCAGAGGGAGCAGGCCACCAGTGGGCGTTTGCAGAAGGGAACTTCACAGGAAATTCTCTTTCAGGAACAGGGAAACAATTCCATACAGAAGGTCTAAGAGGCAAAAGGGAATTACTGGAAGAGAAATTGTTAGAAGTGTAGGTGAATTAAAGAAAAACCCATTACCTGCACAAATAATAATAATGCAGAGATGCTATTAATAATTACCTGGTAGGGTTTAAATAAAGGATAGAACTAAAATACTAAACTTAAAATATTCAAGAGTTACCTGGTGGTTTAAGTTGTAGGGTCCTTGTATGTTTTGGGAGGAGAAAAAAGATACCCATTTTTGATTTTCTTAATTATTCAGTATGAAAATTTAAGGATGACTATAAAAACAATAGAAATAAAGGGTATAACTTCAGAAACAGTCAAAGGGAAAACACGAAATCAGAAGGCAAACAAACATCTCAATCAACCAAAGAAAAGATTTGGAAGGAGAAAATCCAAGCATAGAAAAAGCAGGACAAATAGTGGGATAGAAAAAATGTAGAAACACAGAAATGTCAGCAATGCACCTACACTCAAATAATAACAACCACTCAAACTTTTCAGTGACCACATCAGTGCTAACCAGGGTGGATTCTAAGACAGGGTCACCAAGAAAGGACAAAAGACCCAGTGCACCAGAAGTCACAAGGACTCCAAACTTGTAGGTACCTGATAACACAGTAATAAAACACATAAGACAAAACCAGCATGGTACTAATGAAAGTTGCAAGTTTTTGTCCTTGCAGTGGGAGATTTCCATTTTTTTCTTTCTGAGAAAGTTCAAACTGACAAAAAATTGGTAGTTTTTTAAAGCAATGCAGTTAACAAGTTTGATATAATGAACACCTGTTGGATATGTGTCCAACCATTAGAGAACATATAGTGGTCTGAAGTTGACGTGGAACAGTTACAAAAGTTGACCAGATGCCTAGGCCACAAAGTAGTGCTCGCCTTACAGGAACTCCTGAATCAGGAATTCAGGCATCCACACCCTCCTCTGCCCTCTGCCTTCCAGCTCCATCTTTTGTCCCACCTCAGGGCAGACACGGTACGGCTTGCTCTTCTTGGTACAAACCTTGAGCCCTCTTAGCCCAAATCATGCCTGCAGTAGCCAGCTTGAGCATCTTCCTGTTGAATCCTGCCTTAGCACACCACTTACTCCAAGGCAGAGTCCAATGGGCTTGCCCTCTCTCCCAAGTTCCCAATTACCCGTTTTCCCACCTCTGTTCTGCCATTAATCCCATATGTTCTGGGCCAATTTTCCTCTGTGTCTGCCTTTCTCCTTCTAGCCCTGAGATCTCCCAGAGCTTTGGATCATTGGATCATTTTCTTTTTATGTGCTTGTTCCCCAAAGCACATTGAGAGCCCAGGAAATGGCCAACGACTTTGACTGAGTATTCCACATTGAATTGGCATTGGGACCACTTCCTTCTTTCCTTCCAGAATGAGCAGGGAATGGAGAACAGGTCAAAAGTACAACAGAGTCACGTGGAACCTTCTTCCTGGGTGCTGACAAAAAGCAGGGGGACGTGCCAACAAGACCTCAGCTTCTGGACATGTAAGAATGAACCCGCCTGAGGTGGGTCTTCATCAGGAAGTGATTGTTGGTGATTGATAACCGTTTACCCATCTACGGATTTACCTCCCCCACAGGCAACTGGGGTCAGGAATTTTGTTATTGTACACTCTTGGAAATAAGGACCACACCCAGAAAATTTTTATCATGCAGTTTTAGAAGAATTCTGTTTTGCCTATCTTTAATATTTAACTCAGTTGGCAGCTTAGTTGAAGGCTGATGGAATGTTTGGGATATCTTCATGATCGAAGGCTTTGCTTTTAGAAGAGTTATTCTGAAGCCATTGCTTCTGGCAATTAAGAGCACAATCCTCTGTTTCTTAAGGTGTGTCCTGGATTGTGACACCAAAGTCTATGCGTAGAGATAAAGATGCTTATCCTTCCGTCCCTGAGAGTGGGATAAGAGTCCAGCTTATTTCCTAAATGAACCAGGTGATTAAAGAGTAGGTCTCTGAAACAGGGAAAGCTTTCTGTTCTACACTGTTGGAGATCATCCCTGATCTTCCGTGGGCCTGAGAGGTCATCAGGGTGAATTTAGAGATGGACACTGCTGACGAGCCCTCGTCCTAACTGGTACAGGAGGGGAGGAGAGGAGTGGGACTCCAGAGGGTGCCCAGCCAGCCCCCGAGTGTGGCCTGGGCCTCAGCCTCAGGGAAGGGACCCACTGCTGAAGGGCATCAGAGGCGCACTGGGAACGTCAAGTGGGGCGAGACGCCGTCTCTGATGTCAGGGGTTCACAGTTCCTGGGGAGACACAGGCAGAACCGCCCAACGATGCTGATGCAGAGTTCGCGAGGCAGAGGTGGAGGCACGTGAAGGGCTGGGGAGGTCCGGGGGCCCTGGGAGCACTCGGATAAGTCTCAGGAAGAGCTGTGTGCGAGGCAGGGAGGGCAGCGCCAGGCAGGAGGACCCCAGGCAGGGTCTCCACGCTGGGACTGGGACCCTGGGCAGAGTAGGAGGGCCCGCAGGCGAGGGAGACCCGCCACCGCGGTCCGAGCTGCCTGGCTGCGTTTAGCAAGCCCATTTCTTGTGTGGAGCCGCAGGAGCTGTCCAGGTTGGAGGCCGGGGGTGGACGGCCTAGAGGGGACGTGACAGGGCCCTGGAGCGAGGCTGCGGAGGTGGGGATGGAATAGAGGGATGGACCCGTGTTGAAAGTAAGAGCAGAGTGGACTTAGTGAGCCCTGGACGGGTAAGGAGGCAGAGCGGAGGAAGGTCTGAGGCTCTGGGTTGGTGCGGGGGAGCACCATCCAGCACCGCCAGGGACCGGGGACCCTCCGCTTCGCTGCTGTGCTTTAGCGGGAGAGGGAGGTTGAGTAAGAAGAATCAATGAAACAAAGTCTGAATGCGTGGATTTGATATGCTTTGGGGACGAATGGGGTCTGGATGAGCCGGCAGAGAGGTCTGAGGGCCCTGGAGAGGACCAGGCAAGGTCATCCACCAGAGCTAATGGCTCTGTGCTCCCCATGGGCCAGAAAAACCCAGACTGATTCTTAAAAAACAAGGATTAAGGTGGTTCTAGGGACTTCGGCAAGAGCCGGCTTGGTGGAGGGAGGCCACGGAGAGTTCCTCCCCTCCCTTGGGAACACTGCCCAGCACAGCTCACCCTCCCTCCCACCTTCACGCAGGCACTGCCCCAAGTCACCTGTGCCAGGACCACCCCTCCATGGTCACAGACCCTCAGGGGCCTGCAGCAGTGTAAAGAGACAGATTTATTATTATTATTGTTTTTTGCAGTCCTGTGGATTGAACCTGGGGCCTCACAGATGCTAGGTAAATTCTCTACCACGGAGCCACATCCCAGCCAAGGGAGCCACTTTTAGGAGATTGTACTTATGAGGGTCCTGGTGCTGGGCAAGGCATCCCCGCCTCATCCGGGGCTGATCTGAGGAGCGTGCTCACAGGTCACTGCCGCCCAGGACGACAGCAGCGTCTTCACTCTCCTGATCCAGGTGCTCCTGTATTTGTTTTTCTGCAGTTCTCTGTCTTCCAACGGTCCTTTAGGTATAGGACGACTCACTCGCTTACTGCAGCCTGGAAAGTTCCCAACTTTCCACGTGGTGACGGGGACTGAGGTATGGAAGTGGAGGGGTGACGGGGACTGAGGTATGGAAGTGGAGGGGTGACGGGGACTGAGGTACGGAAGTGGAGGGTGACGGGGACTGAGGTACGGAAGTGGAGGGGTGACGGGGACTGAGGTACGGAAGTGGAGGGTGACGGGGACTGAGGTACGGAAGTGGAGGGTGACGGGGACTGAGGTATGGAAGTGGAGGGGTGACGGGGACTGAGGTACGGAAGTGGAGGGTGACGGGGACTGAGGTATGGAAGTGGAGGGGTGACGGGGACTGAGGTATGGAAGTGGAGGGTGGCGGGGACTGAGGTATGGAAGTGGAGGGTGGCGGGGACTGAGGTATGGAAGTGGAGAGGTGACGGGGACTGAGGTATGGAAGTGGAGGGTGACGGGGACTGAGGTATGGAAGTGGAGGGGTGACGGGGACTGAGGTATGGAAGTGGAGGGTGACGGGGACTGAGGTATGGAAGTGGAGGGGTGACGGGGACTGAGGTATGGAAGTGGAGGGTGGCGGGGACTGAGGTATGGAAGTGGAGGGTGGCGGGGACTGAGGTATGGAAGTGGAGGGGTGACGGGGACTGAGGTATGGAAGTGGAGGGGTGACGGGGACTGAGGTACGGAAGTGGAGGGTGACGGGGACTGAGGTATGGAAGTGGAGGGGTGACGGGGACTGAGGTACGGAAGTGGAGGGTGACGGGGACTGAGGTACGGAAGTGGAGGGTGACGGGGACTGAGGTACGGAAGTGGAGGGGTGACGGGGACTGAGGTACGGAAGTGGAGGGTGACGGGGACTGAGGTATGGAAGTGGAGGGGTGACGGGGACTGAGGTATGGAAGTGGAGGGTGGCGGGGACTGAGGTATGGAAGTGGAGGGTGGCGGGGACTGAGGTATGGAAGTGGAGAGGTGACGGGGACTGAGGTATGGAAGTGGAGAGGTGACGGGGACTGAGGTACGGAAGTGGAGGGGTGACGGGGACTGAGGTACGGAAGTGGAGGGGTGACGGGGACTGAGGTACGGAAGTGGAGGGGTGACGGGGACTGAGGTACGGAAGTGGAGGGTGACGGGGACTGAGGTACGGAAGTGGAGGGTGATGGGGACTGAGGTACGGAAGTGGAGGGTGACGGGGACTGAGGTATGGAAGTGGAGAGGTGACCGGGACTGAGGTATGGAAGTGGAGGGGTGACCGGGACTGAGGTATGGAAGTGGAGGGGTGACCGGGACTGAGGTATGGAAGTGGAGGGTGACGGGAACTGAGGTACGGAAGTGGAGGGTGACGGGGACTGAGGTACGGAAGTGGAGAGGTGACCGGGACTGAGGTATGGAAGTGGAGGGTGACGGGGACTGAGGTATGGAAGTGGAGGGTGACGGGGACTGAGGTATGGAAGTGGAGGGTGACGGGGACTGAGGTATGGAAGTGGAGGGTGACGGGGACTGAGGTATGGAAGTGGAGGGTGACGGGGACTGAGGTATGGAAGTGGAGGGTGACGGGGACTGAGGTATGGAAGTGGAGGGTGACGGGGACTGAGGTACGGAAGTGGAGGGGTGACGGGGACTGAGGTACGGAAGTGGAGGGGTGACGGGGACTGAGGTATGGAAGTGGAGGGGTGACGGGGACTGAGGTATGGAAGTGGAGAGGTGACCGGGACTGAGGTATGGAAGTGGAGGGGTGACCGGGACTGAGGTATGGAAGTGGAGGGTGACGGGGACTGAGGTATGGAAGTGGAGGGTGACGGGGACTGAGGTACGGAAGTGGAGGGGTGACGGGGACTGAGGTACGGAAGTGGAGGGGTGACGGGGACTGAGGTATGGAAGTGGAGGGGTGACGGGGACTGAGGTATGGAAGTGGAGAGGTGACCGGGACTGAGGTATGGAAGTGGAGGGGTGACCGGGACTGAGGTATGGAAGTGGAGGGTGACGGGGACTGAGGTATGGAAGTGGAGGGTGACGGGGACTGAGGTATGGAAGTGGAGGGGTGACGGGGACTGAGGTACGGAAGTGGAGGGTGACGGGGACTGAGGTATGGAAGTGGAGGGTGACGGGGACTGAGGTATGGAAGTGGAGGGTGACGGGGACTGAGGTATGGAAGTGGAGGGGCCCCAGACAGTGTGCCGAGGAGGCGCTCGAAACGCCCCCATCCTGAAGAAATCCTGGGAAGTCGGCAGTTTCATCACGCTGACGGATGGAAGAGGCGACCTCTGCAGGTCCTGGTAGAGACGTTGAAGACGTCTGTAGAGCGTTGAAGGTGGTCCCACTGGGGCTGGGCTTCTGGTTCTATGAGGCAGACACATCAGAAGTTCTAATGGGCTGGAGGGGGATGCCCACCGTCACCCGGGGCCTGGGGAAATGGCTCCTGAGAGACAGGTCACGTTCTTAGGCCACTCCAGACTAGAGGATGGAGAGCAGTGGAAGAGACACCCCAGGAGCTCTCTGGTGCCTTCCTGCTGTGAGCCCAGGGACGCACTTGGGGCCTCTCGCCTTCCCTGCCTGGCCCTGTGTTCAGCTGGGAACAGGTGGAGGCTGGAGCGTGGCTCTCCAAAGTTGCTGTAAAGTTCACTCTCCTTGAACAACCGTGCTTGAAGAACTGGACTTGCTGGTTGGACCTTGAGAGACTTCGGGAGGTTCTGGCAGGGACAGCTAGCGGCTCCTCTCCCTCTGAAGATGGTGCTCCTCTACCAGGGCAGGGCGACCTCTTTGGCCCAGCACACACTTTGGGAGAGACGATCATGGCGTGGTGAGGGAGGTACACTTGCCCAGCCAGTCGGAGCAGCTGGACCAACCCTGGCTACCCATGGGCAGCATGTCACAGCCAGGTGGTCCTCGCATCCTCGACTTGCTGGTTGGATAAGGTAATTGCTCAGTGGGTGAAGGGATCCCCCAGGAGGTGGGGTTAAAGGTGAAAAAGGGACCATACATTGCCTTCCTGTGACACTTGCTGAAACGTATTCTCAAGAAAACGTCACGATGTTTGAGACCTTGGAGTGCTGGGGTAGCCATCCTGAGGAAGTCTAGGATGCTCGGTACACCGTCTCCTTTAATTCTCACACCAGTGCTGTGAGACACTCAAAAACACCAGCCAGCTGCCTTCCAGATGACTGGCAGCAATGGCGGCCGGGTGTGTGGCATGGTGGGGTGGCAGGAAGGTGGGCAGGAGGTTGGGTCTAACCCTGAGAATTTAATGTATTGCTTTGAAGTGTTCCCCATCCAGTGTGTAACTGACACATAAAAGTTGTGCACTTACAATGCACCATGTGATGTAGACATGGTGATGTGTCTAAGTGGTGCTGATTGGCATGTCTGTTAGAAGTGTTTGGATGTCATTGAACTCAGGTTCAACTGACAGGCACCGTGAATGGGCAGGATGGTCTCATTGTGTCCAGGGGTGACTGGGACACGGGTCCTTTCTCTCTCTGAGCTGCGCCACTTTCTCTACCCTTGTTTCCCTGGTGCATCCTAAGACTCAGGACAAGGCCACGTCCTCTGGGTCTTCTGGAACCAAAGGTTCTCCCACCTCTGTTAGAACAGGACTAGTCCCCCTGCTGCCCCCGTGTCCCCACAGCTCGGGGCTGCCTCTGTGGTGGGAGGGTGAGACAAGGCCTGGGGTTCCTCTTGCTCCAAGCGCCCTGCCTGCTCGACCTACAAACGGGTTCCAGCACAGCTGGACCAGGGGTGTGTGCTGCTACTGGAATTCCAGGCTCTTTGAAGTCGGGTGCTGAAAAACTGAAGTTCCTAGGAGATGTTCTTAGTTTTTAAACATCATGCGTGCTTAGGGTAAGAAATCAAATAGGGCAAAAGATTTTGTCGTGAAAAACAAAATGCTCTGTCTGCTCAGAGGCTGATACCGCAGCCCAGATGTTTCTCCTTTCAATGGTTTTCTGAGGACTCCCAGGCAGGATCCCTCAATGTCAGCTCTGATGAGAGAGGAATCTGGGGTTGCCTGTGGGTCAGGCCACCAGAGATGCCAAGGGTCAGGTTGAGGGTCCTGGGCCATTTCTCTGGAGGCGTCTCATCCGATGCTGGACCTTTGAAGATGGGTCTGGGTTGGACAAGTAAAGGAGGAGCTGGGAGCTCTGCTGCAGAGCAATGCCAGGCGGGAAGCGGAGGGGCCCGTGGGCAGTCACTTCCGATTTTCTTGCCAACCTGCTTCCCAGGTTGCGATGGAGGGCTGAGCCGCAAAGCCACCCCACCCCACCCCGGAACCTGGGGACTGAGCCATTGCTACAGTTGTTTATGGCGTCAGAAGTTGTTTGGGTTTTGCTTCCTCATTAAACAGCCGTGGGAACAAGCTGGACAGACAGATCATAAATCTGGAGAGCAGCTATCCCACCACGCTGCCACACCGGCCAGTGGGGACTGTTTACATCGAGTTCGGGGGACGGAGAGGAAGGCTTTTCACCCACGGCAAAACAGAGGCTGCGGTTTCTTTGTTTTCTGTTGCTAGGATAGAAGTTTCAACAATCAGCACGCATGAGAAGCGCGGGCTTGATGTTGTTTAGGTATTTCTGCGGCTAGTTTTGTAACTAGCTTTGAGTGCCAGGAAAGAGAATCCTTTGATTTCCCAAAGAAGTAGATATTTCTGAAGCAGCAGAAGTAAAGGGGGGTAGTGTTGGGAGTGCGATTCCTGTGGCTGGGACGGGGGCTTCTAGGGACAGCTCCGGGGGACAGCAGCTTCCCACTCCATGCCCACAGCCACCCCTTCGTTTCACGACGCTTTCCTGTCCACTGCCTTTCACGGTCCTTTTGGTCCATGCGTGTTGGAGGGGTGGCTCCCTCGTCACGACGTCCTCTGAAAACATGACCAGCCTTTACTCTGCTGGGATGAGCCTGGCTTCCACGTGCCTGTGCCCGACAAGGAGAATGTGATGCACCATGTACACAGCAAGGGTGTCCCCTGTTGTCACTTCTAAAGAGAACAGACGGGAGCCGCCACCATGCAGGGGACATCTGCAGTGAGATGGGAAGGTTGCCAGCCTCTTCCTACTTATTATTTCACCTACCCTGACGGCTCATCAGGCACTGTGCTTGTGAGCTTTCCTCTTTGTGGGGATACGATCCCAGCTGAGAGGCGTCGAGGAACTCGCCCACATTCCCATAAGTAGGAAGTGGTAGAGCCTCAGAGGTGAGTTAAAATTTTCTGGTGTCCTCGATAGAAAAGTAAAAGATAAGTAGGTGAAATCGGTTTCAATATATTTCACTTAACGCAATACATCCCTCATGTTATCCTTTGAACGCACAGCCAAGACGTGATCAACGCACATTTTACATCCTTTATTGTGTGCCGTGTCTTTGAAATCTGGTGTGTTGCACTTCACTTTTCAGTTCTTTCGAGCCACAGTTCAGGGGCTCAGGAGCCCACATGGTGGGTGGCCGCCATATTGGATCGTGTGGGTCTACAATGGAAGAAATGGGAAGACATTCCTGGAAGGATGGTTGTTGGGTATCAATGCCACGGCTGACTCTTAAGGAGTTAAAACTAGCCCTGGTTTGGAGCACTGAAGGTACCATCAAGAAGTCACATGGGATGGTAGTTGTTATGCTAGTTTATCATTACTACTGTTTGAAGAAGAAAGACAAACATTTCAAAGGTCAAAGTGGTAATGAGCTATAATGAGAAGAGGCTGGATCTCAGTATAGAACTGCTGGATTCGTGTCTGAGTTTTGTCCTCAACAGCTGAACAGCTTTTTGGAGGCCCTTCAACTGCTTTGAACCTCAGTCTGCAAAGTGGGGTTTATGTCACCTGCTCACCAAGATGCAGACGTATTAAACCACGATCATGGAGCTCATTTTCAGGGCTCACCTCTTCCTTCAACTTTGCAGGCTATGCCCTGAGGTGGCAGTTCCCTGCCCAGGAACTCCAGAAGGAGGAGGGCCTGAGTCCCAGAGCTGGCAACCTGGGTTCAGGTCATCTTGGTACAGTGGAAACCTCCACAGGCCACACACCTGTGAGGGAGGACAAGTATGACTTTCCTCTTTCCCTCTAAGTCACCTGATCTCAAAGAAGCCTTCCTTTTGTTTTGAGGTGGAAAGGTTAATCCAGTCTGTTTCAGGTAAAGTCAGGCAATTCGATAATTTCATGATGATTTTGGGTTTCAATTTAGCCAGTCAGGGTCCTGTCCCCCACCCCTTTCCCCGCTTGGAGACGCCCAGTGTGGAGGGGTCTACGTAGAGTGGAGCTGGGGTGGGAGGGGCACTGGTCTGCGGGGCTCTGGGAGGTGCCGTGCTGTGCCGGCCACCTGGTCTCTGGTCCTGGCCTTACACTCCGGGCTTCCTACTGCAGGACATCCTGTGTCCTCTTAGTCTCGACCACCAGCTTGCAGGCCTGTGGGCCCCTCTCTGTGAGGTCCGGAGGAAGGGCAGCTTCTGGGGACTCTGGGGCCATTGGAAGCTGCGGCGTCCGTATCCACACTGTGTGCTTCTGCCCAGACCGTCTTCAACAACGTCTGCAAACTTTGCCACCTCCTTGGCTCCTCGTGGGGGGAGGAAAGCCTTCTCCCTGTCAGATATCCATACACCTCCAGGCGTCCGTGATCTGCCCGTCCCAGGACCAGCGGACATGGGGAAGGGGGGCAGTGGGGCCAGGGCTCTCCTCACCTCCCCTCTTTCAGGACCCTGCTTTCTGCCACCAGGGTTGTTGTCTGATGGGAAGGGTGGCCTGGTTCTCAGCTTTGAGAGATGTGGGAGAATACCGCATGGAATAAAAATGACCCTGTGCCAAAGAACCACCGGAGCTGGACATGGTTAAGACAGTGAGACGCGGGTTCACGCGGACGCTGCTGGTGGGACGGCAGAGTGGTGCAGCCGCTCTGGAAAGCAGATGGCGAGTCCTCAGAAAACTTGGAGTGGAACCACCATTGGACCAGCTATCCCACTCCTTGGTCTATACCCGAAGGTCTTAAAGATAGTGACACAGCCATATCAATGCTCATAGCAGCTCAATTCACAATAGCTAAACCACGGAACCAACCTGGATGAATGGATGAAGGAACTGTGGCACATACACACAATGAAATATTACTCAACCTAAAGAAGAATGAAATTACGGCCTTTGTGGATGAAGCTGGAGAATATCATACTAAGAGAAATAGGCCAAACCCAAAGAACAGAAGGTCCAACGTTTTCTCTGATATGTGGATGCTAACTCACAATAAGGGGGGTGCTAGGGAAGAACAGAGTTGCTTTGGATTAGACAGAGGGGAGTGAACAGAGGGGAGGGCTCTTGGGGTAGGAAGGACAGTAGAATGAATCGAACATAGGCTGGCGGCCTAGTGGGATGGCAGATGAGGAAGAAGACCAACCTTTGAGGAGGAAAATGAAGAGATTGGAGGAGGTGCAGAAGGTGGGCAGGGTAAAAGAAAGAGACTTTTTTCTAAGGAATTACGATGTATGATGTATGGGTTTGGGGATGACCAGAACCCTTACGCTGAGTCAGTGGACATTCTTAGAGACCTTGTCATAGAGTTCATCACTGAAATGACTCACAAGGCAATGTCAATTGGAAGACAAGGTCAATTACCAGTTGAAACATCGTCTTCTTGATTCAAAAGGACCAAAGGAAGTTTGCTAGGGTTAAAGACTTGCTAACTATGAACGAAGAGTTGAAATGTGCTAGAAAAGCATTTGATGAAGCAAACTATGGATCTTGAGACTTTTTGTACTTTATGAAATTTCATTATCTTCTGTGGAAATCATAGATAATAATTGCGTATTTTCTACAGTAATGTCCTAATACCTAGGCATGTAAATGAAAGATGGAGAAACAAAGTTTTCAGCCTTTATTTTCATGTCTTTGATTTTAGATCGATACTTGAGCCTTTAATTGCCTGCCTTTACATGACCACACTTGAATAACTTACTGGGTTTTAATGACTACATGTACGTTAAAGTATCTTGAAAATTATGCAGTTCCTTCTGACTTTTGACTATCTAAAGAATGAAGTAGTATTTACGTATTAGGTATATTTGTGTCATTATAAGCTATACTATAGCTGTTTAATATGTGAAATCTAAATGTCATTTTGACTATGACAGCTGAGACATATGCCTCACATATTCTGAAGTTTTTAGACAACTGTGGTCTGAGAGGTTAGTAAAGATAGTGAACTGGTTTGTGTTTCTTTTAAGGAGATGATATTTGAAACTACAAGTTTTTCTAAGAATGTTTATGTGTCTTAAAATAATTTGTTTTAATATTCTTTTCTAAAGAGTGTTTTTTTTTATTTTTTATTTTTTTTGAAACTTAAAGTTTCATGTTGATGCTTCCATGTTGAAAGGACTTTTTGATTTAAAACCTTTTGGGACTTATATTACTTTTTAAGTTTTAAAACTCATTTTTCCCGATCATCTATTTTCAGTAGCAGGAATGGCAATGTTTAATGAGTTAATGGCAGGATAAGCATTTGGGGTAGCGTTTTATTAACATATTTGTAAGTACTTGTGGAAATGTGTAGTTGACTAAAACCATATGTAGCTACAGAAAACACTTTTGTAGTTCAGAATATACAGGTTTTGTGTGTAGTTAGCTTATTGCATTAAATTATTTACCTTAGCTTAAAATAAGGATTATAATTGCATTTAAAGAGATCACTGAGGGCTGGGGATGTAGCTCAGTTGGTAGAGTGCTAGCCTCACAAGTCACAGGGCCCTGGGTTCAATCCCCAGCACCACAAAAAAAAAAAAAAAAAAAAAAAAAAAATTCCTGAAGAGATTACTGAATGTTACTGTTTGTGAAACTGAACTTTTCGTTTCCACTTATAAACTGTATCTGTAAATCAGTACCTGGGAAAATTTTACTTTCTTAACCTATTGATACAAGGAATAAAGTATGAAAAATTAAACAAATTAAAAAAAAAGAATGAATGGAACATTATTACCCTGTGTACATATATGACTACATGACTGGTGTAACTCTCCATCATGTACAACCAGGAGAATGAGAAGTTATTCTCCATTCATGTATGATGTATCAAAATGCATTCTACTGTCACGTATAACTAATTAGAACAAATAAAAAACAGAAAAGAAAACATATTTTATTCAGGACTACCAATTCAATAGGGGAAAATAGAGCCAGTACAGACAGGCTCAATTCCCAGGATAGCCTGGGCCAAGCGGACAGCTGAGGGGAGACGGGCGAGGTCAGAGGACAGAAGGTGACTGATAGGAAACACTGGGGTCAGAAGACCTCTGGCTAAATGCACCTAAAGGAATCCTTGCTGAAGACAGCGGCTGGGGGTGGTGGAGGTGAGGGATTGGATCAGATGTGATCTGGCTAAGTTGGCTATGCTGATTGAGCAGGGCTTTTTGTTTTGTTTTGTTTTTAAGCTGGATTTTGCAAGGAGGTGCTCAGACATGCCCCAGAGGAGGCTCAGGGCCTGAGAGTTTGGTTGGGCAGAGAACCTTTGTCCTGTCACGCTGGCACTGTTGACTGGTTCTCTTTATGTTCACAAGCCAGTTTTTCCTGCAGCAGTCTTGGAGGCTGGAGGTGGGCAGGGTGGGGGAGCAGAGAAGGGTGCAGGGCAAGCCACTGGTCCACTGGTCCAGTCTCCAGTTTCAACCTGCTGCCGGTCCTTCCTGCCCCTTGCTCCCAGACGTGGGCTCTGATCACCAGCATATTGCTCTTTCTTCCCGTAGAGACAGGCCAGTAGAAGCAACAGGCAAGGGCGAGCCGTTATGCTGGAGGAGAGGTTAAGAGATGACCTGGATAGTGTTTCTACACTGATTTAAGAACAGTGAGGGGGCTGGGGTTGCGGCTCAGTGGTAGAGCTCTTGCCTGGCATGTGTGAGGGACTGAGTTTGGTTCTTGGCACCACATATAAATAAATAAGAATAAAGGTTCATCAATAACTAAAAAAAAAAAATTAAAAAAAAAAAAGACAGTGAGTTTGGGACTGAGGACATAGCTCAGTGGTAGAGCATTTGTTGAGCACGTGTGAGGCCCTGGGTTTGGTCCCTCACACTGCAGAAAATTAAAAGCAAAAACATTGGTGAGTTTGTAAATTAAGCAAGGGTCCTTGGGACTGGTCAACCATGGCTCTGCTGGAAAATGTCTGTGCTCTTAACCTTGAGTGGGAAATGCCATAAAGAATGTTCACCTCGAAGGTTCCTTGTGAAGTGCATTCTCTTCGTCATTAGCTAGCCATGTTCTGACGTCTGTTAACAAACAGATCCTGTGTGTACGGGAAAGTTGTGGTTCAGAAAGCTCTCATGCCAATTCTGCAGGAAGCCAGGGCCAGAGCTGGGCCAGTGCAGAACGCTGGGCAGAGCTGGGTTCACCCTCCAGGCAGGAGGCTCTCCCCTGCCACCTAGAGGCCATGTGTCCACATTGCAAGGGAGTTTCACCACAGAGTTCCACCAAAACAGGGTTTGTGCTGGAATTTAACAAAACTAAAATCATACTGAATAAAGATAGGAAAAGAAAAGTGATGTTGTAAGAGAAATTTGGCATTTTCTTGTGTTCCAGGTCCATGTCAATACGTTGCACCCACAAAGAGCCCCCGTATGTGCCAGGTCTATTCTAAAAACGAGAACACATTTACAGATGGGCCCGGCCTGTGGTTATCAAAAGCTGGCAGTTGTAATACTTGGGACACTTATATTTTCGAGGACAAGATGTAGGAGTCTTATGGGTCTAGGTTATAGCATTCCAGAATGCTCAAGAGCTGACCACGGCGGGACCAGGGAGAGTGGAGCTGCCCCCTCTGCTCAGGTGTGCTTGGAGGATGCGGCAATCTGTGAGCCCCTTGTCCAGAGCCCCAGCTGGGTGAGGAAGCGCAGAGGCTCTGTCCGTTCTTGAAAAGTTAATGCTAACAATGCCATAAATTTGTGTTCAACAGTTGGAACTGGAAACCACAACCCCATACCCCTGAAATCTGGCCATGTTTGCTACAACTGGGAAATTTTAAAAGCTGCATTTGGACAGTTTTGTGTGCATTCAGAAAGGGCAAGGGATCATGGGGAGCATCTTTCTTTTGAGTTTCCTCATTCTGGAATTAGAAAACTGGGACTGGGGGTCCTGCCTTGCCCTGGTGGCCCGAGCTAATCACTTACTTCCATCTCCTCTGCCTCCTCCTAAGTTTTTTTTCCCCTCAAAATTCAAGCAGCAAAGTATTTGTAGAAGAAAGCTCAAGTGCACTTCAATCTTTCCTCACTCCCCAACATACTCCCTGATGACAAGATGACCTTGTACCAGTTGGCTGATGTCCTTCTAGGTTAAACATTTCATTCTCCACACACACACACACACACACACACACACACACACATATATATACTTGCCTGAATAAGGCCACACTTAACCATATTATTTTATTTAAAAATTAATTTATTGAGATACAAGTTATCTACAATAAAGCACCTGTTTAAGTGTACGGCTCAGTAAGTTTTGGCAAATGTACAACTTGCATAACTAGTACCCCAATCAGGTCTCCCCGCCACCCCCCAGTTTGCTATGCCCCTTTGTTATCCATCTCCCACCCCATCCCCACCCGCCTACCGGCCACCTCAGTTGGCCCTTCTGCTACTTCATATGAGTGGATTCCTGCTTTGCATAGTCTTTTGCTCAGCATAACGTTTCTGAGCGTTGTTGGGTTTTGCTGAGCCGTTTTACATTGTACACCACGGTTTATCCGTCCATTCAACCTCTGATGGACATCTGACTTGCTTTCGGATCCTGGCGATTAGGAATCAAGTGGTCATGAACATTCAGGCGTGATCTTTGCCTGAATTTGCCTCTTCTTTTCTGCTGGGTAAGTGGTTGGGAATGGAGTTAGTGGGTGTGGTCTGGGTGTCCCGTAATCTGTAAGGACCCACCCGCGGTTCTCTGTGACAGCTTTGCGGAATTCCCGTTAGCGGTGCACGAGTCCTGGTGGCTCCCAGTGGCTCCCGTTCTCTCCAGTGCTCATGCTGTTACCCTCAGCAGTGCACGGAGGTCTCTCACCTGATTCCATGTTTCTCTTCCCTGTTCACCAATGTTATTGAGCATCTTCTCATGTGTTTATTGACCATGTGTGTATCTTCCTTTGTGATGTGCGTGTCCCAATCTTTTGCCCATTTAAAAAATGGGGTGGTTTGTCCTCATGTGATGTTAGAAAAGTTCCATATTGATTTTCTAGTCTTTCCCTATTTTGTGTATGAGTCCTTGGTCAGATCTAATCACAACTGGGAAAAAGCTTTGCTAACAGGAAAGCAGAGTTGACATGCTGTTCATTAAGGGCACAAGGCTCTTGTGTGGTCACAGAGACTGTCCACTCCCTCCTGGCCTCACTGCCCAACCTCTCTGGGGGTCTGTGTTGACTGATACTAGTTAGTCAGAGGGGTTTTTGGTCTTCTTTTACTATGTCATTCTAATTTGTGACACAGAATAACCACAGCCCTTGTCCTCTGGCAAGAGGATTTCCTCGATTTTGCAACAGCTGTGTGTTCTGCTGGTCTCATCGCTGTGTCCTCCGTCAATACAAATTCATGGAAGCAAAAGGTCTGGCAAAATACCTTAGAGACCCCCTTCCCTTTCTTCACAAAATGGATTTCTCTTACATATAATATTGAGAAAATTTGGAAACATCGAAGCATGGAAGGAAAAAAAAAAAACCCACCATCCTCAGTTCCCCATTGTCTTTCTTTGTCTAGTTTCTGGGCCTTCTAGAAGTTTCTTTTCTGTCCTGATTTGCATGTTTAGGAGCGTTGGTTTTGTGAGTACTTGGGGTTGGTTTGCAAATCCTTAGAGAGAGGATTGCAGAACAAAGGCCCCCCCCCTCCGGAATCTGAGGGACTCCCTGAGCCCAACAGGGAGTCCTCGAAGAACTTCCACAGGTCACTCCTGCAGAATGACCAAGCGAGATTTGCAGTGTCCAGAGTGGGAGATTTGGGATTCACATTAATGCTCTGTTAATTTCTTTATTTGGTTTTTATTTTGACTTCAACAACGTCATAAAAACTAGAGTCTAGTGACCCTAAGATCCTGGCAAATAGCCCAAAATAATTGTTTTTCCAAGGATGCGGCGAGGGCCCCGTGAACCTTGTCGTGAACTTTCATGATGACAGTCGGCGTCCGGGTGCCTGCTCCAAGCCCCGCACCTCCAGGTGCCACCTCGGGACTCCCATGGTGACCTTCTACTGTGGTCCCTGGTGCACAAAGTGGGACCTTTGGGCTCACTGCTGTTCTGTTTGCTGTCCCCTGCCTTTTGTCTTAGGTGATGGCTGATTCCAGTCCCTGGGAAGGAGGGCTACACGGACGGCCTCTGCCTCCGCCTGCCCAGGAAGCCCACCTGCTTCTCTGCGCGCCCGCAGCCCAGCTCAGCCCTCTCTGCCCAGACCTGCCTTTCACACTGCCAAGGGAGGGAGCGTCACAGAAGGGAGCCCCATGCTGGGGTGCCCGTGTGGAGGACCCTGCCCTCGAGGGGCTCCGGGCTGTGTGCAGGGCACGGTGCTGGCTCTGAGTCCTCAGCCTTCCTCCTCCCCAGCATGAGACCTGGCCAGACGTGCTGGACACAGGCCGGCTCCTCCAGTGGCCTTGAGCCTCGCCCCTGCCACTCTCTCTGCCTAAAATGCCCTCCTTTCCCTCCCTTGCCTGGCTCTGCCCAGCACCCAGGTGGCACCCGGCACACACTGAGCAGACCTTGGAGGAATGGCCCGCACAAGTGGCCGCACTCCAACTGACCCCGGCACGCTCCTCTCCAGCACCTTCTGCAGGGCTCTGCCCAGTGCTGAGAAGCCCATGCTGCTGGTTCATTCAGCTCTCTGGCCCTGGAGTGTCCTCTTCCTGCTCACTCTGTGTCCTGTGCCTGGGCAGCGGGCTATGGGCCTGTGTCTCGCTGGCTCCCGTCACCTCTCCCTGACTTCCTTGTCTCCTCTTGTCAGAGGCAGGTTGTGGGAGGTCCTGGCCACCAAAGTCACATCAGCCCCTGGTAGAGAATTGGAAACGCACAGAGAAATGGAGCAAAATCCTTACCAACCCCACCCTTCAAAAACAACCACTGTTAATGTGCTTTTGGCCGGTTGAATGACTTCTTCCTGCTAGCCATTCCCAACGGCATCCTGAGACCACGTCATGTCCATCCGTTTCTTTTTCGATGGTCTTTATTGGTGCACTATGATCATACACGACAGTGGGCTTCACTGTGACATATTCACGCGTGCACATGATTCCTTCAATCTCATTCCCTTTCCATCTCCTCCTCCCTTCCTCTGCCCTACTGATCTCCCTCCTATCATTTTAACTTAGTTATTTAATTTTTATTAGTGCATTATAGTTATGTATGAAAGTGGGAGTTATTGTGTGCTCTACCTAAGGAGAAGTGTGAGCTAATAATTTAAGAACGAGATTGAAAAACGACAAGAGAGAACCAGTTTTGCTTGTGCTGGATTCAGGCCTGAGGCCAGCTCTAGTGTAGGAGAGGGGACCCAGGGATCGAGGGGACGAGGAGGTGATGCCTGGGCAGGGTCAGATGGTGTGCGGTCTCCCAGGTGAGCCCAGCAGCGAGGCAGCGGATGCAGCCCTCAGGGCCTGCACGCCTGGACCTCCAGGTGCAGAAGAGATGACCGAGCGTCCCCAGCAGAGGGCAGCAGGGGTTCTCAGCTTCCGGCCAGGAGCAGGAGAGAGAGCTTTTCCTGTCAGTGGATGGGAGGAAGGCTGCCCCCGCTGTGGCGGGGTGAAGTGTAAACCTCTGGAAACCTCGGGACTCCCACGGCGACTTTCTACTGTGGTCCCTGGTGCACCAAGTGGGACCTTCTGGGCTCTGCTGCCCGCCTGGGCCTCCCTCCCTGGCTGTGGTCTCCTTACCTCTGGGACCTTGGGTTGGCTGTGCCATCTACTGGTACCCAATCCCCTGAGGAAGCACCACCACTTGCTGCCAGCCATAGTGTGTGTGAGACTCAGACAGGATTGGGGGTTGAATCCTGCAAGTCTCCACCTGCACTCACAGACAGCCATGGGGAAGATGGTTGTGATGAAGGCAGGGTCTCTTTCCAGAAGGTTCTGACCAGGTGCATTGAACCAAGGAACAAGAAGCAGAAAGAGGACAGGCTGGCCCTCCCTTGGGAGGGTGCATTGGGCCAGTGTGTGCGGTGCCTTCCTCGGAGTGCTGAAGCAAGGGTGGTATCACTCTGCTGGGTGCACCCTAACCCTGCTCCCCACCCAGGCACTCTCATGACTGTCAGCACAGTACACAGTAACTTTTCTGCCTTCTTGTAATGGGGAGAGCAGGGATGGAGGAGTGAAGGCCGGTGCAATGGGTGCCAAGTGGCAAAATGAGAACAACTTCTTTCAAAACTGACAAGTTATCTGGGACCTGAAGGATGAGATCAGGGTTGCAGTAGGTTCTCAGTGGGTGGTACTGGGGCCTGAGTGTTGGTCTGCCATTTAGAATCTTCATCTTCATCCTTTGCTGGAGGTTTAGGGGCCAGAGGTTTAGCTCAGCCTCCAAGAAGGGGAGACTAAGAGCCAACTTGGGGGTCAGTAGTCCAGTGGAGCACAGCAGAGTGTCAGATTGCATCCCAGTGCTGGGACTGTTTACACAGAAGGGAAACGGGGACCCTAGCAGCTGGCTCATGTAACAGCCACCACTGAGCATGTGCTGGGTGCTAGGCTGTGTTGCAGCCACAGAGTGGTGGTGCTCAGGCGCCTGCTCCCTTATAGGTCGTGTTCCCGGGGCAGAGAAAGCGACACCCTCCATGAGGAAAAGGAAGCTGTGCCGTGGGGGAGGGTCGCGCGTGTAGGGGTGCGGCAGAGAAGTGAGCTGGGGAGGTCTCGGGTGCTGTCAAGAAGGAGCAGGCGTGAAGATCTGGGGAGCAGCCCCCCCCTGGGCTGGGGTAACAGCAAGTGCAAAGGCCCTGGGTGTCCTAGGAACCTACAAGGAGGCTCCGTGCTGGATCATCTCGCCCAGGGCAGGGTGGAAGCCAGAGACTCAGCTCCACAGGAGAAGAGATGGCCCTGGGAGCTGGGCAGCGGCAGGCGAGGAGGGAAGTGGAAGGATTTGGATGGCTTCTTGGGAGTGGGCCCACTGGCGGATTGTGGAGGGATGGCCAAGTCCTAGGCTGGAGGGGGCCGAGTTTGGGTGACCGGAGGCAAGGGTGGTTCTGGGCACTTGCCAGGAGAGGTGCCTGTGCCTGTCAGGTTGGCAGTTAGGCCAACAGCTAGGTCCACGGGGAGCTGGGCAGGAAGGCGCTGCCTGGAGTCTGGTTGGAACCCGGGACGGGAGAGAGGCCCTGGACACGGGAGACCCTGAGCACCGGGGAGGGCAGGAGACCACCCACGTCCTTCCTGCTGTGGGGACCAGAGAGGCAGGGCATTCAGCCCGCAGGTGGGCAGTCCTTCCCACCCACGTGGACGCGGGGCTGCTGCTGGCCTCCCTCCTCCCTCCTCTCTCCCCATCGCCACTCATGCATCTTCCCAAACTCCCCTTTGTTGTCACACTCTGCCAACTGGCCATCCTGGTGGGCAGCAGAGCCTGGTGCCGATGGCCTCGTCCATTTCTGCCTCCTTGGCCACCAGGTCTTGTACACTTGATGGTAAAACCCCCAAATTTGTGTCACCTAACACCTCCTCCTTCACCTCAAGAGTATAAGGGATCTCATGGCCGTTGGTTTTCATTTTGAAGATGGGAAACGGAGGACCAGGGAGCAAAGGTGACTTGGCCAGGGTCACACGAGAGGTCAGTGGGAGTCAGAGGCCACAGACATCCACGTGGTTCTTGATCCTCATGTAGAGATGGGATGACCAACAGCAAGGGCTTTCAGAATTAAAATGACATAGCTTTCAAAAAGTTTTTCATGGGTTGGGTGTGGTGATGCGCACCTGTAATCCCAGCTACTCAGGAGGCTGAGGCAGGAGGATTGAAAGTTTGAGGCTAGCCTCAGCAAGTTATCAAGGCCCTAAGCAACTCAGCAAGACTCTATCTCAAAAATAAATAAATAAATAAATAAATAAATAAATAAATAAAAATAAAAAGGGCTGGTGCTGTGACTCAGTGGTTGAGTACCCCTGAGTTCAATCCCTGTTACCCAAACAAACATGCAAACAAAGACCACCTTTTAATGTGGAGATAATCAGAGGTTCAGAGGAGGGTGCAAAAATGTGTCCAGGGAGGTCCTGAGCACCCTCTCCCAGCCCCGGCCACGTGAGCATCCTGCATTAGCCCCAGACCAGGCAATCGGCCACGATGCGGTCCCCGGAGCCTGTTCGGATGTCACCAGTCACGCACCCGCTAGTCCGCACACAGTGCGTGTGCCGCCTGGCGGTCCAGAGCGCGGTCCAGAGCGCGGTCCAGAGCGCACAGAGCTTCGCGGCGGAGCAGTCAGAGTGCTCAGCCGGCCATGGCCAGGAAGAGCCCGGCTTCCTCCCCGCCTCCCTGCCCACCACCTCTGCCACCCAGCAGGCAGCCGCGGATCTGCGGGCCTCCCGCCGGCCGCCGTCTGCCCCTCTCCTGGGTACCCCCGGTTCCGCCCCTCTCCTGGGTACCCCTGGTTCTTCCTTGTTGCTGATCCGAACGCTCTGGTTCGTTTCCCACTCGCCCCCCGCCCCCTGGGGCCTTCAGCCAGTTTGCAGGGTTTGGTTGTCGCCAGGAACGAGGCCATAAAAACATTTGGAGCAGGATTTTGGGAGAAGCCGGGGAGAAGCCGTCTTCTTTTCTCCGGGGTTCGGCCCAGGAGGGCAGCATTGTGTCCACTTCACCAGCGACCCCCGCGCGGCCGTCTCGCTGAGCACAGTGTGTCCCTCCGCCTCTGCACAGCACGAATTGTTCTCGTGCGTAGGGATGTCACCCGGTGGATGCTGTCCACGCTTTTCCAGTGGCTGACTAGACCGGAGTTCTTTTTGTGCTTCTTTGGCGTCTGTGTCTATGTATTCTGAAATTGGATGGTTTGTTTTTTAAATACTGGGTTTTGGGAATTCTTTATGTATTTAAATACAAGTCTGCGGTCAGGCATGGGATTTGCAAACACTTCCTCCCAGTCCGTAATTTAATTTTTCATCCTCTTAACAGAGCTCTTTTGGCAGAGGAAATATTTTAATGTTGATGAGGCCTGAATTGCCAAATTTTCCTGCTGTAGATTGCACTTTTAACATTAAGTCTAAGAAATCTTTGTGCACTCCTAGCTACCGCCCATCTCGGCTGATCTTGCTTTCCTGGAAGTTTTAGTTCCATGTTTCACATGTGAGTCCATGATCCACAGCGAGCTGATTTTGCAGGTGGCTTGAGGCTAGGCTGAAGTTCTGCCTTGGCCTGGGCATGTTCCAGCGCCTCCGTTCTTTTATCCTGTAGGGAGCCCTTGCTGGCGACATCAGGACTCATGAAATTCCTTTGACCACAGACAGATGGAGATGTAGTGAAACTCCGACGGTGTCCCCCGTGTGATCCATGGCACGCTGTTTAACTGGAGGGGAACCGTGATCTCGAGATAGAGGACCAGCCTCATGAGAGCCTCGGTTTCAAGGATCCATAAGTATTTTAAAGTTAAAGTCCAAGCACAGCATGCTGCCCGCCCCCCAGGCTGTCAGAACACTGTAGGTACCGACATCCCACACCCCACACCCCACACCCCACTCCGCCTCCCTCTCCAGAACCCCTGCACCTGTATCTCCTTTCAGGGTGCATTACTTGACTTTACTGAATAAATCTCCTTCTGAGCCTCTCTTGCTCGTGTGTCCTGAACTTCTTTTACTGAGGCGAACATCAAAAACTCACCAGTCTGAGTTGAGTTCCCTTCTTCTTTGAAGGGACCTCCTCAAACCCCCGCTGGTGATGACATCATCATCATCACCATCACCATCAGTATCACATTATCACCATCACCATTATCATTATCATCACCCTCATCACCATCCACGTCATCATCATTAAATCCTCACTCACCCTTATCCCCTCCATCACCACGATCATTGCTGTTACCATCATCACCATCATCAATGTCACCACCAATGTCACATATCACCCTCCTCATCATCAGTATCCTCACCCTTATCTCCATCATCATCAATATAATCACAGTCCTCATCACCATCAATATCATCACCATATCACCATCATTATCATCACCATCATCACCATCATCTTCAGCACTATCCTCATCCTCATCGGAACTTCACCCATGGACAACCTAGCAAGTCCCAGGTCCTGTGCTGTGTTGTACCTCTGATTCTGACCAGTGCCCGGTGAGACCAGTATTATTTCACTTTACAGAAGGAGGACTCTGGATCAGAAAAGTTGAGGTGAGCAAATGCACAGAGCTGGAAGGATGGAGTCGGGGTGGTGGGTCGTCCTTAGATGAGCAGTGTAACGTGAACCAATAACGCAGCAGGGTCGTGGGTGCCTTTCAGTTGCCCTTAAGACTAACGATGGATCTGGGGTTGTGGCTCAGTGGTGGAGTGCTTGCCGAGCACGTGTGAGGCCCTGGGTTCAATCCTCAGCACTGCATATAAATAAATAAAATAAAAAGTTACTGTTAGGCCAGATGTTAGGGGCAGTTTTGGTTCGTCGACAACTACCAGAAAAACGCTCCACAGACACAGGTCCCACACGAGGAACTTTTTATTTTATGGGGACAATTCACATCCGCTCGGGGGAAAGGGAAGAAGGAAAAGAAGAAAGATGGCGCAGGTTTTCTCCTCAGTTATTGGAATTTCGCGGGCTGGGAGGAACCAATCGCGGAGGAGAATTATTACAGACTGACTGATGGACCAGTGACATATTAGAACGTAATGTGGGAGGCAGGAAGGTTACGGCAACATAAGCTGGAAATTCCTGTAACGGGAGAGGCGGGCGTAACGCAGATTGACGGGTGGTTGGGAGGCCAGATTCCTTACAGGTACTGTGTTCATCTGCAACTAAAACAATAATGAAAAAAGGCTAACAAATCATTGGGAAACTTGTAATCAAACAACAGGTGTGCTAACCCTGAGAACAAACAGGTGTGAACAAAGGGAGCCAAGTAAGAAACCCGTCTGGAAGGGAAGACTAAGGGCTCGCTCCTGGCAGGGTCCCCTGAGATCACTGTAGTTAGGATGTGCGGCCACAGGCTTCTCACGTGCACCAGAGGGGGATTTCTCCAGCAGTGCAGGTGCACTAAGGTAAAGTTTGCCTGATCATGGACCCCGGCCCGCATTAATGCAAGACCGACTTGTAGATGAAGCCCTGGGATGGGAAGGTTGCCATGACAGTTCCTGAAAGGACCAACTAGGGTCACAACTCCCCTGCCCGACCTGAAGGAGGAGTCAACCATTGAGTTGGTGGAGGCTGCCGAAGGCGGACCCTGGTTGTCCTGGCAAACATCAACATGAAACAGTCAGATATCTGGAAGGAACATTAAGTTTCCTTAGTGATTCTCTGCTTGGAGACGACCCTCCCTCTCTCTCTCTCTCTCTCTCTCATGCTTTTTGTTACTTTCACTTGTAATGAAATTCTCTTGCTGGACTTCCCATGTCTGACTCTAAATTTTCCTTCATCGGGACACGGGGACTGAGGCTTGGAGCTCTGGCTCCCCATTCTGTGACAAGGACATTCAGAACCAGTTCTCTGTGCTCTGTGGATGTTCTGGGTCTTTGTACTTCCTAGAACCTCCTTAATCACCTTCACCCCTCCCTCCCACAGTGAATTTCGGTGGCTTTTATAAACAAATGTATCTACTAAGCAAGGATTAGTGTGTGTTTTAATCCGTGTGCTAAAACCATACAATGCTCAAGGGTGGCTTCTGCTTGCACAAGGCCATCAGGTCACAGCACAGAGCCGAGGACGTTCCGACTAAAAGCAGAGACTGGTCCTAGGTTCAAATGAAAGGCAGTTAAATACGTAACTTTTCCTCACTTTCTGAGATGCGGAAGAGCTCACGGCTCCCCTAGCATGACTCTGCAGATCTTCGATTGCACACAACTCAAGAGTGAATGAAAGAAGAGCAAGAAACCTCCTTTTACGGCTCCTTTTTTTCAAGCAAGAACAGCGTGGAGGTGGGAATCATTAGGGCCATTACCTGGGAAGCAACCGGGGCCAAGCAGTGCCCTGGCTCTCCAAGGAGCAGAAGCCAGCCTCACGCCTGCTGTGTCCAGGGGAGGCTGTCGGGAAGGTAGGACGCCCTGGCTGTGCCCAGAGCTTTATCTTGCAAATAGACTTCAACAATAATTCTTTTAATTTGTTAGGAAGGAAGCTGGCTCTGTGGCCCCAGAGGCTAGATCTGGGGAGGGCAAGGGTGGGTGTCCTGGGCCCTCTCTGCCTCTGAGCAGGGCCCATTGCTCTCTGAGAAGTGCATGCAGACTAAAGGCACACAGCTAGGTGCGTGTGAGACCCCCGAGTCCACCCGTACAGACGCAGTGGTCCCTGTCCTTTTTGCCCAAACTTTTCTCATTTTAGCTTGTTTCGACATCACTCACAGACGCGGATCATCACTCCCAAAGAGGGGGAGGCGACTTCCTCCTCTCCTGAGCTTGCCATCCTGGGTCCTCCTCAGATCTCAGCCCAGGAATTGCTTCCTGTTCCGGTCCCCTGTCCTGAGCCCTTGAGGGCTGGGCACCGCTCTCCACCATGCATTTGCCCCAGGGGTGGTTTTACTTTTGTTCCTGTGAGACTTGGATTGACGTCTGTGGGGACAGTGTGCTCCCAGCACTTAGCTCAGTGCCTCATGCAAATGAGTCCTTAAACGCATCATGACACTTGACTGTGTGAATGAGAAAGTGAGCAGCACTGGAGAAGAGCCACCCCAGGGTTTTAAATTTCAGTTTTATTTTATTTTTGTAATGTTGAAGTCTTCTACCTGCTTCACGGGCAGGTCACTTTTTTTTTCTTTCTTTGTGAAGGAAAATCCACAGTAGGATTTCTACCGTGGTCTGTATTTGAGGCCAGATGGGGCAGTGTCAGTACAGAGAGCTGGGGCCTGGTCACCCGTGGCTGCATGAAACACAGCAGAAGGGTGAAATTTAAATATTAGCTACACAATTCCATATTTTCTTGCATATACCAAGAGATTTCTGAGACCCCCTTCCCCACTCCCCCAAAAAACCATTTATGAGTAGATAAAGCTGTCTTACACTTTTTTTAAAAATACTTTTATTAGTTGATGACTTTTACTTTATTTACTTTTTTATATGTGGTGCTGAGAATTGAACCCAGTGTCTCACACATGCTAGGCAAGTGCTCTACCACTGAGCCAGGACCCCAGTACCTGTCTTACACTTTTTTAAAACATGTCATGTGGAATGTAAAGCAGTAGACATCACCAGATCTCTTAGGATCAGGACAGAACTCTCCAAGCACAGAGAGCCTGTGTGATTGGCTTGGCATATCAAAGGGTCCTGGAGCTACGGTTAAGGCGCTGTGTCATGGTCTAATTGACAAGTGCTTCTCTTATTCACACACAAAATATTGCTTAAGGAAAGAAAGAGGATACTACAGTGTCTCACAACCAACCCACGGTGTCCTGGGGCTGACGTGAATGGTTTACAGTATTTGTAAGAAATACTCTAAAACAGAAAGGTGGAGAAGACAGAAAGAAAAAGGGGTGAAAGAAATATATCGCACGAAGCGCGGGGGGCTGGGTTGGGGGCTGCAGCGGTGGCCTGAGATGAACTCCCTGGAGCAGGCGGAAGCTCTCCAGGCGTTCCTGGGAGACTCACTGAACCCACCGGGGGTTGGAGAAGCGTCCTCCTACCCTCCCTGGAACCTTCCGTTTGCACAATCAGCTCCAGGAGGCTTGTTCTTTGCTGGAATACGCGGGGCTTGGCTGCCAAGTGTGGCCGCCAAGCGTGGCAGCTCCATGGAACAGCATCAGCAGAGTCCAGTGTCTTGGGAGGACACGGGGAAACTAAATGGAAACCGAGGCCTCGCCTTCAATGACAAAGTGCATTTGGTGCGCCCAGACCCCAACAGTCCTCTTCAAATAAGCGATTCACCGAAAAGCCATGAAGGATCCTCGCCAGTCACATACGTGTAGGTCGTACCAGGGACTGGCAGGAAGGGTGCGGTATCTGCCCAGATTGTCCCGATGAGGATGAGGACTCACCGTTTCGGTGCCCAGGACCTTGATTACCCGTGTTCCCGTATTAGTGTCCCTTTAGTACTCTGGCTCCTGGGAAGATTTTTGCAGATGAAGTATATATGTATGTTTCTGAGTTAAACTTAGAAACAGAACTTCTTTCCGCTCTTATAAGCTATTTTTGCAAAATACTGTAAATAACAGATGGGTGCCAACGTTGAACATCAAGGAAGGCGTGTGGAGGTTGTGCCCCTGCACGAGTATTTTACAGACGCCTGCTGCACCCAGCGCTTCAAATCCAGCTCTTAGGTGTGCCTTTCGTTCTGAACTCGTGCTGCAGGAAAAACGTCAGACTCCGCTTAGACAGAGGAGAACTCCTCTCTTTTATATTGTAAGAAAGTTTAGATGTTTGGAGAAATAGTTTGTTAGCCCAGATACTGAACTTCAGCAAGTATTGTGGTTATATTTTTCAGTTCACTGTTTTCATTGTATATTTTAAAGTATCTTAAGAATGCTCCAAAGTCTTCTGAGTGTCGTTTAGTTATTAACTATGTATTGTCTGGGGGTTTGGTAGTCAATGTTTTGGATAATGGGATCATGTACTGTGATGGATGTGCTGTTACGCAGTACCACACAGGTGTGGCCAAGTGTCCTGCTCCATCCCTGGGGTGGAGGGTCTCAAACTAGAGTCTACAGTTCTCACTTTTTAGAGAGTATTGATGACATACTGGGTATGCAAACAGCCGCATGTACTATAATAGCCCTTAAAATCAATCTGTTGGGATTTTGATGGGCTGACAGATCTGACTCCATGAGAATGTCATAGGCCAGACTCTAAGGGAAATGACTAAACAGACTCCATTTTGCTCTGAGACTCCATGTTATGTAGGACATAAGTTTCTCCCATGGGAACACCCCGCCTCTGTGCCCATCATCAGTTACTTGGTGTGACATGTTTAACAATACAGAATGATAATTCCTATGTAAAGAAAAATTGCTCTCTTTTGATTCCTATTGCTCCTAAACAATGTACCATGTGAACAGTGATTGTGTGGATGTTAGCAACCATTCTTTAGTTTGTATCTAGGTAAGGGTCAGTTTGACCCACTTCCCCCTCTGTCAATGATCTCATGATGTTAGTTTGTAATTTTGAATCATAGCAACAGACGCTTATGATTGATGTGATTTTTGGTATAAGAACTCCTGCAACCCTGTGGTCGGGGCTGTTCTCCCAATAGCCATTTTTTGGGGCATTGGGTGAGACAGTCAGTTGGCCAGTGTCGTGTCCCTCGCCCGCAAGAAAGCACGACACAGGAATCTTCCTTCAGCAGTTTAATCAGGACCTTATTATTATACAACCATGGTTTTTCTTCTTCTAACTCCTTGAGCCGAATTCGTACACCTTTATACTCTTGCAATAGCCAATCTACTCCTGCCACTTGGCCTATGTTCATAGGTGCTCCCATTTGCAACAGTTGGCTCAACCAAATATGGGCTTGTTTACCTAGAAAGCACTTCAGGAAACCAGCGCCATCTTATCATGGTGGCGTGGCGGCTCGCCACAGTCCAGCTTAATAAAGACTCTCAAATTTGGACTTCTCAGTGGTCTGTTCTTAAGTTGCGCCCCATAATATCTGGAGGCCCCAGGGAGATCCTCGCTGCCTGGTGGGTAACCACCGCTCACCCCTGACCTGGAAACTCCTGCGGAGGGGAGAGGCCACAGCGTTGCTCCTAGGGGAAGGCCTCTGAGAGACGTTCCTCAGCCCCAGGCTGCACGGTCTGTGGAGCCCCGCCCCAGGACTGAACTAAATTCTCCGAGAGAGTCACCTGCTTCTGCACCCCTGGGGGACCGGTAAGTCTGTTTCTGGCGGATCCGTATCTGGGAACTCTGAGGAAGGCTGGACGCAGCATTACTTCCCAAGTCCGGGACTGGCAAGACGTTGCTCAGTTCCCCTGGTCTGGAATCTGGAGTGGCCACTTGTCCATGTCTTTGGTGTTTTATCTGTTCTGTGTTTTTTTTGTCCTTTTTGTTTTTTTGTTGCCCTTAAGTGTAAGCATGGGTCAGTCTCCCTCATGTCAGTCATGTACCCCCTCCAGAGCATGTTAACTAATTTCCAGGAATTCCAGAAGAGAGCCAGTGACTACGGAACCCACTGCGATGTCTTTTCTCTCTCTAAATTCTGTGAGAGAGAATGACCAACTTTCGAGGTCAGATAGCCCCCTCAGGGGACCACCAAATTGTCTTTGGGCAGCTGAACATCCTGATCAAATGTTTTGTAGTCAAATTTGGAAAAAAATGGTTGAAAAGGTTTTTAATGTTCACTAATGCTTACATTAAAATGTAACTGCTGCCAATTGGAACTTCCAACTATTGGAGTTGGTCCACCAAAATGCCAGGCTAAAATTTTGATGGATACTACCCAAGAGACCAGGAAAACCATTTTAGAACAAGACCCCAACCTGAGGGGGCTCTCCCAAGGAGACCAATGGAAGCAGCTCCCTTGCTCTCTCTTCGGGAAACTCCTTCAGGGAGGGATAGGGCATAACCTTTGTCTATATTCTCTTAATTCCTTTCATCTCTGATGAGAGGGACCACATTAGGATGGAGGCCAAAGACTTTTAAAAATTCTATTTTTTTGAGTTCATAATTTCGATCTGGTGTGCCTAGGTTAATTTTTGATCAGACCTATTTTATACAACTATAAGGTTTTCTTAATGCTCTGTTTCATTCAGAGGCCAGTTTACAAGGGTTAACTCTCAATCTAATGGGTTTTAAAAAATAAGCTATAAGGCCTTTGTCCATCTGTTTATTTTATGTATATGTACACCAGTGTATTGTCATGTCTACATATATTTGGTACCAAAATTAACGTGTGAGCTCATAAAGTAAATTTAAAAAAATGGATCCAAATGCTTTTGATTTACATGATTTAAAAGTTTTTTAAATTGGGTAAACAAAAATATGACTTTCAAGTTACTTACACAGTTTTGTTTCCAGGTGGTCAAAAAATAAAGATATCAATTTTATAAAATGTCTAATATCCATTGTTTCTAGGTTTTTCTTCAACAGGAAAGAAATGACTGATATGGCTCTATACAATTCTCTCATACCTTGGCTTTTAAATAAATAACTAAATTACATCTAACATATATGGGATTGATCATGGATGTGTTTGTTAGAGACATCTGATTGGTTTAGAGAGTTAAAATGTTGACTGTTAAATATAACATCTAGTACACTTAACTCCTTAAATTCCACAGGGTAACATACTTAAAACATTTCTGGTGTTTTCACAAATTGGTAAATAAAAAGAGGATTTAAATTTACTTTGTGTTATCACTGAAAACATGGTTACTAAAAATCTTAACAGGTATTATTCTAAATAAAGGGTCCAAAAGTTTCGACTATATTTAATTAGAGTTCTATAAGTAACAAAGTGTTTCATCTGATTAAAATGGAGTAATTTATCTAAGTTCAGAAATTTATAAGGGTTCTTTCAGAATATAAATTTTAAAAAAGGGAATCAACCAGTTAAAAAATTAAAACATTACAAGGTTTTAGAAATAAAAATATATTTAGTAAAAATGTTTCTAGGTAAAAATGTCTTTATGTGATAAAATAAAGCAAGTAATACAGCTAAATAAACAGTAATAGGGTCTAATTAAGAGATTAAAAAAGTATAAATTAAGGATAAATTTTAAGAGGTTTATATGTATGTATAAGTACACAATAGTTAAAACTATTCAAGGTTTTTTTCCTAAGGTCAAATATTAATGTACTGATATAAACCAAAGTTCAGTCTATATGCTAAAATGAGCAATAATTCTTAAAATATTAATTTACTCTTAACATTGTATCTGTTAAGTTTTATTCTCTAGAGTAACTAGTCTTAAACATTAAGGGTTTGTGCAATTCTGGTTAAACAGCAACTGTTATTTTAGAGTATTGTACTACATTACAAAGTCTAAATTTTCTTTAAAAGCTAAACATGGTTAATATGAAAACATCAATGCAATTATGATTCTATTACTCTTCTTTATATATTAAATGTGTTCATATCTTCCACATATACAAGTCTTTAAAAGGTTTAAAAGACTATTTTATCAAGCTGGTGTTCTCCAACCTAAAGTTGAAATGGTAATTTTAAACTTATCAGAATAAGAAATTTTATTGGGGATTTATTTATATCATTTAGTGTTCTGTAACTGGACCTGAACCTTATTTTACCTTCTGTACTGGGATAAAAATGTAAATGTATTTCTAAAAGATAATGAGAGTCTGATCTGTTTAAAGGTTAATATCATGAAACAGGAGAACATTTTGCCACTTTACTACACAAAAAGAAAGCTAAACGCTCTCTCAGCTTTCTTTGATTCATGTTTTAGGTGTAATATCATACTGTGTTAATTAACATTTACATAGACTTAGAAAATAATATATGTAAACTTTATAAAATGAAATTTAAAAAAAGATAAAGATCAGCTTCAGAACTAGACCACTTTACCTAAGATTTCTGAAGAGCCCTGCCTTACCTCAGATAAGACTCTGCTTCCTACCTTACTACATGTTACAATGGCTCCAAAATAAGTCAAACCTCAGCTCATTTAAAGTTATATTCAAAAGGTTGATTTTCTTGTTATAAAATTACTGTGATCTCAAACAGGGGATATAATATATAGCTCAGCTAAAATTTAAGATAGCTATTGTACGACTAAATGTGTTTTTACTGTTGTTAATTCCATTTTGTATTTTCCTTGTAAACTGTAACTGTTGGCTGATTAATGTTTTATAGAGGTACTGCTTCAAGAACAATCTAAATTAATTTGAGATAATAAGCCATCACCTATGGTACAGATAATATAGACCCCAGTTTAATAAAAGTTGGTAAATAACTAAAAAGTCATAGACATTAAAGTTAAAGCCCAGTACTCTTACTGTATGAATGGTGAAACTGACTTGCTGGATGTTTAAGATCAAAACTTAAAGATTGAGATTAAAATAAAGGGGTCAAGAGAATCAATATTTGGCTCTTGCCATCAGAGTCAGCCTAAACCCAGGGAACAAGAGAACTTCTCTAAGGAGCTTTGCAACTCTGGGCTACACAACCTTCCGATCAGGGAGACTGATGTGACCACTAGAGGATGAGAAGCCAACCAGTGCACCTGCTGCAGAGGAGGGTCCTTGGGAAAGGGAGCCATCCCTAATGCTTCCAAAGGAAGCCACCTTATCAAGGAGACCCTACCAGATGAATGGCACTAAAGGAGCTAAGAAGCTGCTCTCAAGTTCCCCAAGAATGACCTCTGTGGGAACTCAGCTGACTCTTAACAGCAGATAGGAACAAGGTCAATTTGACAAGCTTGGTCTTAAACACCTAGGAAAACAGTTAAAACCAAAACACAGTCCTTCCTGGACATTTAAAAAACTAAATGCACACTTGTGTTAGCCCCCAAAATAAGTAAAACTAAAGGTGACAAAAAGATTCTTAGACAAAAATGCCTGATAATTATCAAAAGAAACTGCCAGAGTTATAAGTTTTTAGTCAGTTTAAGGTCTACAGATCTTTCTAACATCCGATACAGGTAGACTTAATGTTTGCTAGTATGATTCTCTAACCCTAAGTAACAAAAATAAAGGATCTCTATTTAACAAAGAGATCATGCCAATAAAAAGATATTTTACAAAAATCAGGTGACAGTAAGTAGCTTAACTAAATGTTGTGTTTACATTCCTGATAACTCTGACAGTGTTAACATTTACAATTAAGGTCTTATCCTCTCCAGCCTTGTTAGACTTTGTTAGGCCTTTTTATGTAAACAATGTCTCAGTTCTTCCACCACCTGGTAAGAGATTATTAATTTCTATCAGCTTCATGATATTCATTGACATGTTCCAGATGCTATTTATTTTGTACTCATGGTTTTTTTGTTTCTTTCATAAAACAAGACTTTTACCCTACAAAGATCCAATTTCTAAAAAGGAACTTTTTACTGCTTGCCCCACCCCACATCACCCTGCCCCCCAGCTTGAAGCAGCAAGAGTGGTCATCACCCTTTTTCCTTACAGCAGTAAAAAGTTCCTAAAATTAGAGGGATAATAATAAAAACTTTAAAAGATAGTCAATATAGATAGGTAAATTAAGTTAAATCACAAAAATAAGGGCCAGTTTTGGTCCAGAAAGGTGGAGGCAAATGACCTCTGAGAGATTAAAATGTTAATGCTTCCAGAGCCCTTCCTCCACCCTTACCAAGAACCTGCTCCTGTTTTAACCTGTTGTTAAGTCTCTCCAACAGGTTCAACTTATGAGAGAACCAGCCCCAAGAGACCACTGATTTCCAACACCATTTCAGTCAGAAGACTATGTCTATGTCAAATTGTTCCAGAAAGGACTAACACCTGGCTGAAATGGAGGGGACCTTACTCACAACATTGACTCATCACATCTGAGCCAAGACAACAGAAAAATGGACAGCCCTCAGAGACCCCAACCACCATCTAAAGATAAGACTGAAAAAATGTTAATCATGTTTTTTCTCTTGCTTGGACTATGTCAGGAATAACTCCATGCTTAGTCCTTCAACTTTTTGAGATTACCAAATGGGATAAATTCTGTGTTACTGTTCACAGCATTCCCCAGGTGTACTATTATGATAAAGAGGGAAGAAGAAAACATATGGGACTAATATCTAAACAAGCGGCCCCTGTCTTAGATCCCCTCCTAGTTGGAAGGTATAGCGGGCTCCACAGCTTTAGGAACCACTGCCCTGATTACTGGAAACCAGGATTTCAAAACTTTAAGTAGACAAATAGATTTGGACTTAAGTGAGTTAGAAAACTCTGTAAGTCACTTAGAAAACTCCCTTGATTCACTTGCTGAAGTAGTTCTACAAAATAGAAGGGGATTAAATTTGCTATTTTTAAAATAAGGAAAATTATGTATGACCTTAGGGGAGACCTATTGTTTCTATACTAACCACTCAGATGTCATTCATGATAGTTTATCTTTGATTTAAAAGAGGCTCAAAAAAAAAGTAAAAAAAGTTAAAAAACTGAAAAACATTGGTAACAAAATCTATTCTCTTGGTCCCCCTGGTTAACTAATAACCACGATGGTGAGACCTCTCATCCTAGTTATGTTGGGACTTTTAATTGGGCCATGCATGATAAACTGTTTAACTAAATGTGTTAGAGATAGAATCCAGTCTGTTAAGCTAATGGTGTTGCACAATCACTATAATCACCTATATACTACTAATGAATCAATGATTTGATTATGTACATAAAACCAGTGGGGAATGTGATGGACTGACAGATCTGACTCCATGAGAATGTCATAGGCCAGACTCTAAGGGAAATGACTAAACAGACTCCATTTTGCTCTGAGACTCCATGTTATGTAGGACATAAGTTTCTCCCATGGGAACACCCCGCCTCTGTGCCCATCATCAGTTACTTGGTTTGACATGCTTAATTATATACAATGGCAACTCCTATGTAGTAAAGAATTGCTCTCTTTTGATTCCTATTGCTCCTAAACAATGTACCATGTGAACAGTGATTGTGTGGATGTTAGCAACCATTCTTTAGTTTGTACCTAGGTGACCCACTTCCCCCTCTGTCGATGATCTCATGATGTTATTATGTAATTTTGGATCATAGCAACAGACACTTATGATTAATGTAATTTTTGGTATCAGAACCCCTACAACCCTTTGACTGGGGCTGTTCTCCCAATAGCCATTTTTGGGGGGCATTGTGTGAGACAGTCAGCCGACCAGCTTAATTTGGACCGACTCTCAAATTTGGACTTCTTAGTGGTGATCTTTCTGTTCTTAAGTTGCGACCCATAACAGGATTGCTGTAAATATTTTAAATATTGGAGGTGATTTTTGTCTGTTTAATAGAAGATTTTGGAAAAGTTTAAATTATTTCATCAATCTTTTATATTTCATTTAACATAAAGTTGAAATTTCAGTGATAATATAAAATTGTTTTAACAAGGCTGCCATGTAACTTAAGTGTGTTCATCTTGGTTGTCACAAGTAAAAAACTTATTCTTTGAACTGTATCAATAAAATCTCTGGTCCTAAGAAGTCCTAGAAGGTATTCTATATATTCTGTTTTGTTTTATTTGTTGTGAATTTTGTAGGTAAATACATGCATAGAAATAAACACCATCTATATGTATGTATATAAAATATACCACCTGAAAACTAATTTAAAAAGATTGCCATATTTGACAAAGAAGACTTTAAGACAATAAGCATTGATAGAGATAAAGGGGTCACTCCTTCGAGATAAAAGCTTCAGTTCAACAGGGAGCTATAACATTTCTAAATGTATATGCGCCTAATAATATGACTTCCAAACATATAAGGCCAATAATAAATCTATGTCAAAGTGGGAGTTCTTAATGTACTTCAACCATGAGGAGAGAGAGTATTTGGTCAACCGGACTAATGCATCTGACCTCAAGGATGTATGCGGTATACAATATCCAACAACTATGCAATACATGTCAAATATTTACATTCAAATGTTGGTTAAAAAATCTTGGTGTTGAAATGAGCAACCTGGCATGCAGAAGATGTTAATTGCAGACTATGATGGGTATGATGGGGATTGCAACCACCTCTTTACTGACTTCCAAGAGCTTCTCATAGTAAACATGGTCACATAATTTCTACTTTCCCATTCGGTGTCTTATTCTGGGTTCTGTCCTGCTCACTGACTAATGCCCCAGCCTCTAAGTCATTAGTCCTCTGAGCCTCATTCCTATGATGGGCCTTGGTGCTTACTGGTGAGCCTGCTGATTGGAGGCTTATCTGGAGCATCCAGTAACTGCCATCTGACCCAGATTCCCTTCACGCTCCTCCCACCTGTTGGGGTTTATGGTACCTGTGTGGGACCTGTCTTGTCTTCCTTCACCAAATACTTCCTGAGATAAGGCACTGCCAATCTCCTTTGGATGATGTACTCTGACTGAATGTCCCCACCATGGCTCTGCAGATGGATCAGTCCCCACTACACTGACCAGACCCTCGGGCATGGCTAGTCTTGAGCAGAGAATTAGCCTTGCTGCCCTCGCCGCTGTGCTGTCGCCTGAATCATGAGAGAGGACAGCCTCCTGTGGTCGCCCAGGACATGGGAGGCAGGAATCAAACTGATTATCAAGTAGCACTCCAATTCTTTGACCGTTGGATTACAGAATGTGCGCTGGATCTTTACTCTGTTGGATTTCCTGTTACTTGCTCCCCAGAGTCCAGACCTAGGAATTAGTTGCCCAAGGGAGTTTTTGTCTGCAGAACCCTGAGTCATTCTGTGGGTGACTGGCCACACTTGAGCGGAGGATCCCAGAATCGGATCTGGGGTCAACCTAGGTTCCTCCAGGAGCAGAGCAGCAGCAGAGAGGAGAGTGTGCCTTCTTCCTGAATTCCCGCCTGCAGCCAGAGAGGAGGGGGTGAGGCACACACTGACCCCCTCTCCAGCGTCTGCCCTGTGTCAGACCTTCCTTCCACCAGGGCATGGACCCGGTGTGGGGAGAAAAAGGACAGTGTTCTCCCTTTGCATTAAGACTGAGAAGTTCCGCCAGCTCCGTGGAAGCCTGTTCCCCTGGGCTGGGTGTGAGCTGTGCTCTGGAACGGTGGAGAGTGCACTTCCTGTACCTCCCACCATCAGCCGAGGGCTGCGGGGTTTGTCCCTCCTTGTCCCCTCCTTGTCCCTGGCTCAGCTCTCAGGTAGAAGTAGTTCCTGTCTGTGATCTCTCGCTTGGTATCGTGGGACCAAGAGCAGCTTCCTAAATCCTCCCAGCATGCAGGCTTCTCATGCTGCGATAGAGCCGACCCACGGGAACTCGCCTTGGAATTCAAGTTGCTTAATGGACAGTATTTAACGAGGTGGCTGGACCTTCAAAAAAACCAAAAACTTCTTTATCACTATTGATTTTTTTAATGACCAGTCCTCTTCCCTAAGACTAGGGCATCCCAGTGCCGGGGGGCGGGGAGATCTCTTTTCTCTCTGGGCCAAGGGAGAGGCATAGAACAGTGTGGGTGGGACCTGGGGAGAGGAGACCCCCAGGAGCCTGGTGCAAGACAAAGCCAGCACTGCAGGGGCTCCATAGGAAGCCACAGGGGTGGCCCCCAATCCTGGAGGAACCTCTTAAACCAGCAGGAACAGACATGAGAGTGGCCAAGGAGTCGCCCAGGCTGTGGGTTCCTCAGCAGGAGCCTCCAGGTAGGCCAAGACTGGCAGGGACCGGCAGCCATGCAGGGTCAACATGATACTGTGACCATGCAGCACCCGCTCCTGCAGGACGCCAGGGCACGGGAACCTGTGACAGAGTTCTCAGGCAGAGTCTTTCCAAGGCCTCTCTCTCCTCAGGCAGGGTCAAAGCCTCTGCCCAGCTTCTCAGGGGACTGACCCTGGTCTCCTCCCCAGGGACCTGGGAGGCTCCTCCTGCCGCCTCTGTGGCCCTCTGTGTCCTCTGAGTGGGTGGCATCCTCTGGCTGCCCAGCTCTCTGCCCTGACCCCTTGGGCCTGCACTCAGGAATCAGGATCCCCATCTCAACACTGGGCAGCACGGTCAGCTCCCAGGCAGGTCCCCTGTCTGGCTTGCCTGTGACCCTCCACAGCCTCCACAGAGCCCCAATGGGGGACTCTCAGTGTTATGGGAGGGCTGACCAGCCCCAGGCCAGATCCTGAGTCACTCCATGGTGACCGTGACGTGGGGCGGAGGAGCTATGGAAAGAGGTCGCGGGGAGCACGGCCCTGCCCTGCTTTGCCTGGGAAGCATTCTCGGACCCCTCCGTCTTTTCCTGATCTCCCTCCCACCCTGGCCTCACAGAGGCCCCACTGTCTCAGCCTCAGCCTGGAGCAGCCTCCTCTTAGGCACTGCTGTGCTCAGCGCCCTGCACCCCATGAGGTGGGGTGCCCGTGGTGTTCAGGCCCTGCCTTCCTCTCCTGAGGGACAGCGTTCCCAGCCCTTCCCAGGCATGAGCATGGCCGGGCCGGCCTGCCCCAACATGCCCCCTTGACCTTCGACCCCAGAGTTCCTGACGCGCGTGGGCTTCTGGGTTGGGGTGAGAATCTGCATCTCTAGGCTCTGTGGGTGCAGGTGGTCTGAGGGCCACACCTTGAGAGCCACCACGCCCAGATTCCAAGGATCACGGTCCTGACGAGGAGCCAGGGCTGTGGGGCTGGCACAGGGCGCCCGGGAGCCAGCGGGCAGTTCAACAAGACGAGACGGCAGAGCCAGCTCGCGCCCGTGCCGCAGCAGCAGGAGCAGCCGTGGCCGCCCCTCTCAACCACCTGCGCCTCTCACCTCTGGCCTTTGCTGACATTTGACCTGGAGGAAGGGAGGCTCAGCTCCCACGTTCACCTGGGGCAGGGGACTGGCCTGGGGTCTCCAGACCCCGTGCCGAGCAGACGAGGAAGACAGCCGAGAACCCAGTGCGTCTCAGAGGTGGCCCGAACGAACACGCACGCGTCTCCCAGCTCTTATTGACCCGAAGCCCGAGAACACTTCCGAATTTAAAGAAAAAACAAGATGATTTCATAACTGAATTACAACAAAGCCATAAGAAGTGCTCGACGCAGGTCTTGATCTATATTGAATTTTTCCTTAAAGTTCTACTTTATCTCCACAGATGAAAGACTAAGAATTTCCTCCATGAGTCCAAAGCTGCCGTGGATGACCCCTTGGCACCCTGCAGCCCCAACTCCACCATGTTGTCATTGGGCCTGTGCCACCTGCACACCTGTCCCCACACCTGTAAGTCCCCCTCGTCAGGGTCAGGGATGGGCAAGGGCCAGAGAGCAACCTGAGTCCAGCTGTGGCGCCCCTTGGGCCTCCTCAGGTGTGGGAGACCAGCCATTGCTGAGGGACATGGACCTCCAGCCGCGGGATCTTGGGCAAGAGGCGTGACTTTTCTGAAATGCTAGTTCTCTCTGTTGCAGGTATTTACACCTGGGGGTTGGTATTGGCGTCACGGGAAGGTAGTTTGTGAAGAGTCACTGGAGAACATTTAATTTGGATGGAAACTCAGAGCTCCTGGCAGGCAGGCCCACCAGAACATGGGCAGTTGGCGCTGCCCAGTTTGAGGGGGCAGAAGTCCTTAGGCCACTATTGGAGCTGCTCAGCCACAGGCCCTCTGGGCAGCTGGGGCCTGGACATGTTGTCAAGCCCTAAACTGAACCCTGGCTTCTTGGCCTCTGGTGTCTGGACACAGACTCCACATGTCCAGCTACTCTCTCCCCTTCCTAACCCAGGCCTATACTGCTCTGTGTGTCGGACAGACCCAGGACCTGCACCCATTCTTTCCCCTGGGGAGGCCTGGGCCTTCCTTGCCTCCCACCCTGCAATAAATCACAGCCCCTAAGGATGGCCACCTACCATGCACTGCTGGCTCTTCCCCCAAAATCAACTCAGGAGACACTAGAGAAGCAGAGAGTATGGATTCCAGGATCTCACCATGCACACGTGACCCGTGATGCGTGGGTGCTGCAGTATGTGGAGGAGGGACCTGAGGGGGACATAGGAGTGTGTGGCTGGGAGGACAGCTTTTGGGTTTTGCTGTCAATATGATGCCGTGGTTGCTTGGGGACAATAACTGGCTACCCCTTGACCCAGAGACATGGCCCAAGCCACTGGAGGCTGTAGGGTAATAGGTGGTACAAAGGACTTTGCATGCAATGAAGGCTTTTAAAAATGCAATCATCGCCAAGGGATGAGGTGCTCTTGGAATTTCCAGAAGAAGTTCTGGAAGATTCTCTTCAGAGTATTTCCCTCAACCCTGTGAAATGCCAATGTCTCATAGCACAAATAAACGACAACAGCAGGAATACAGTGGGAGTAAGTTCCTGAAAACTGCATGTGGATGAGGGAGCCGCCAGAAGGGGAAGGAGCGGGTCAGTGTGGGAAGGCTGGCGGGAAGACGGACACCCTCCTGGCTGTGCTCCCTGGACAGCAGCCACGGCTGCCCACAGTGATGCAGGCCTGGGGTGGGTGTCTGGTGAGAGGCACAGGTCTCCCTTGTCAAGTTCCCTGTGCGTAACTGCCCCTTGGTGTCCTGCAGGTCTCTGCAGCTGGAGGCGTCCAGCGGGTCTCATGTATACAGAGACATCTGAGGAGTGGCTGAGAGCTGCTGGCATCCCAGCGGCAGAGCTGGCTCATAATTCTCCTAATCCCCGCGGCGTGTCTCCCAGCACACCCCACCTGAACCTGGGAGGCTGGCTTGAAGTGGAGCCCTCTAGTCCTGCCTCCCTCTCCGCTCTGCTGCAAGGTAGGGATGCCTTACCCGAGAATCTGCTGCACCTTGCAAATCATGCAAAAGCCTCTCCCTTCTCCAACACACACGTGGCAAGCATACCCACAAAATCACACAAAATAAATATGCCCACACAACATACGACAGACACGCAAAATACACAACATATACAATCACAACACACACAACATACAAAACGTCCCCAAACCCACATATATATATATGCCATGCCTCCCCATGCAAAGTAGATATGCACTCTCCCAAACACATGCACACTACAAAACATATATGCAAACACACACATACACACACACACACTACAAAACATATATGCAAACACACACACACACACACAGGAACTTGACAACGGCTGAAACTTCTGAGTACTGATTGCTTTGCAGTAGTTAGAAAAGTGGAAAAAATCATCTAATAAATTATGTTTAGTTCTTAAAACCACTGTAACATACAAAAGTATAAAGACATAAAAGTATATAAACACATAAAAAGTATATAAATACATAAAAAGCATAAACATAAAAAGTATAAAAAATAAAACGAGTTCTTTGACCTAGTGATTACACATCTAGGAATTGATGCTTTAGGAATGATCAATGATATTCACGAAGATGGAAGCTCCCGCACATCCGGGCTCACAGACACCTCCACAGCTGTCTATCAACCTGACGTGCCCTCCCGAGTCTGCCGCAGGCACATGTGGGTTGTCCCTTGTCCTCCTCTTGGGCCTCCCTGTGTCTCGGTGTTGGAACAGGCCATCAACGTGGCAGTCAAGGTGAGCCTTCACACCAACACCCCAGGCCCGCTGTAGACACACCCCGTCTCCCCTCTTGGAGTGACTCCAGGTCTCTTCTGTGCCGACCTGACCCGGCGCTCCCGCCGCCCTGCCTCTTCCCCATCCTGAGAGCCGTGCTGGGCACATCCTCCTTCACTCAGAAACCAGCACCAGGAAAGTGCTTGCAGTTACCTCCCGGCTTCCTTCAAATAACTAGTAGCAATTTTGATTTCATTTTGGGTTTGCTTCCTTTTGTCCTTCATAATCTCATCCCTATCCTAGGAGATTTATCCAGAGTTCTTTAACAAAATGTCTCTCATTAAGAATTTGGTGGTTAGATGAAGATTCCTCAGAAATCATAAAACTAGGAATGGAATCACTATTTGACCCAGCTGTCCCACTCCTTGGTTTATACTCAAAGGACTTAAAATCAGCATACGACAGTGACACAGCCACATCAGTGTTTATAGCAGCTCAACTCACAATAGCTAAACTATAAAACCAACCTAGGTGCCCTTCAACAGATGAATGGATAAAGAAAGTGTGGTACATATACACAGTGGAATATTACTCAGCCATAAAGAATGAAATGATGGCATTTGCTGGTAAATGGATGGAACTGGAGACTATCACACAAAGTGAAATAAGCCAATTCCAAAAAACCAAAGGCTGAATGTTTTCTCTGATATGCAGATGCTAATTCACAATAAGGGGGTGCTAGGGAAGAATAGAGTGAGTTTATATTAGGTAGAAGGGAGTGAAGGGAGGGGAAAGGGTAAGGGGAAGGACGGTAGAGGGAAGCAGACATTATTACCTCATGTGCACATAGGACCAATGTGATCCTGCAACATGTACAATCAGAAGAATTGGAGAAACACTCTATGTATCATCTATCAAAATGTATAAATGCATTCTATGGTCATGTACAACTATTAGAACAAATAATTAAAAAAAGAAAAAAGAATAAAAAAGAATTTAGCAGCTGGATTAGGGATCTTCCTTCTAGCCATTAAAAGAGTAACATTTATCCAGCTCTTCAGACAATTTGTGAAATGCTTTGGCAATTAAAGATAACACTTTATTAAAAGTAGTGCTGTTATTAAAAATAATAGTGTAGAAAAGTATTGATGAAATGGAATGATGTTTGCAATCTCACATTGATTGGAAAACTCACCATACTAAATAGGAAAGGAAGGTTACAAAATAATTTGCCCAACTCACTTCTGAATGGTGTGTCGCATAAATGTGGGTGGAAAATGAGTACGAGGGGACCCGGGTGAACCCTGTTGAGAGATGGGGCTGGTAGTGCTGGCGCTCGAGTCCACCCAGAAGTCAGCAGGGAGGAGGACATTTTTCTCTGGAACATGGGGACTTTGGAATCGGGGCTGAGAATCTGCGTGAGAAGGAGGTCTTCCGACCCTCCCAGGCTCACTGGCTGACCTGGACCTGGCGTCTCTTCTTTTCTTCACTTACCTCTGTTTCCTCCTCCTTCACAGTTGGACAGAATGGGCAGCTACGAAGCTCTGGGGCCTTGAAGTGTGTTGAGTGGCTGAGGCACAGGCCTTGGCAGAGTGATGCTACCCCACGGGAATTTGTTTACACTGTTGGCATGGAAACCGGAAGGTGATGAGAGGTGTCTGATAACCCAGAAAGCTGTTTATCACTGGCTACAGGAATGTCGTCATTGCATTTAAACACCCACTCCCATATTGATCGTCCCAAATCAGGAGGAGTGTGGCTGCTCCAGACCAGGGTTTATAAGCGCAGAAGACAGAGGGCTCCAGGAGTCGCAGACCTCAGGGAGCTGGGCCAGGTAGGTGGCCTCCACCCTTCCCCTGCCTCCCACTAGAGGCCCATTGACCTGGACGGGAGGTGTCAGGAGCTGACCTTGCCTTCCTTTTCTCCCCACTACAAGCCTGTCTCTTTAGGGCTTCCTGAACTTGGGAGTGTTTCCTCTGAGACGCCCCCACCTCCAGGCCCCTGGCCCCAGTAACTGCCTGTGACAGTGGTGTGGTGTGACTGGGAGCCAGGCAGACGCGGGCTTAGGAGACCTGCCAGCCCTGGTGATGCCAGCACCTTCTCTGTAAGCTGAGAAGACAGATTTCAGGGTCTAGAAAGTACTGGCTTTTGGAAAGCGGTTTTGGAATTCGAGACTGAGTGACCTTGAAAAGGGAGGGCTCAGATGGCTTGTCTGTGACTTCCTTAGGGAATTCAGTGGGAGGCACCTGCATTGTCTTGCTAAGGTGCCAAATTCCGTAAGCAGCTCACAGGGAGTCCCCAGGTCCTCCAGCCTGGGGTAGCATTCTTTCCTCTGTGGGTAGCAGCACCGTAAGAATCTTCACATCTTTGGGTACCTGCTTTTCTGGCAGGCATGTCTTCTTCTGATGTCTTGTCAAATTCGCTGTGTGTTCTGAAGGGCCATCCATCAGTTCTCTGTGTTCAGTTGTGCTCTGTGAATTCAGGGTGCCACCAAACAACAACTTAAGACTTAATGGTAGACATTGCGGCCCTTAAAGACCATCAGCTCCGCCAGCTCCCAGAGCTGCCTGGTGGTTACCTTCCCTCCTGTCCACTGTCCCTGATGCTGAGCCCTGGAGTCCTTCCCTGTCATTTTTGTTTATTGCAAGATAATTTGGTTCTCCTGTGTCAGGAGAATTTGGTTCAGCTGTTCTCTGCGGATCAGGTTTTCACACAAAAATGCCAACTTGGCACACTTGCAGGTGGTGCCCGCCTGGAAGTCACATGACCTCAGGTTTCTCATCTGTAAAATGGGATTAAGAGTTCATGCTCCATTTCTTTTCCTGTGTTGACCTGGACTAATGTTGGGAAAGTTCTTCATCAGATGAAATAGAGCATAAAGGATTTATATAATTATCTCTCCTCCAACCACTCCTGGTGAAGCAAAAGTGGAAATCTACCTACCCGAGAAATCAGGAGTCGAGCTGTCTGGGCCTTTGAAAACTTAGTGTTTCTTGGCAAGATCTTATAAAGAAATTGTCCTCTGTTAGGTAAAGATCAGGTTACTTAGGAGTCAGCAACATTTACAGAAAGACTCAGATGGTATTTTAGGCATTACTGGTTTCTGTCTCTCAAGTACTGAACTCTGTTATTGCAGCCCCCAAAGCAACCCTAGACACTGTGTAAATGAGGATAATAAAACTTTATTTAAACACAAAACAAGCGGGCCAGATGTAGCCCGTGGGCCATAGTTTGCCAGTCCAAAGAGCGAAGCACTTTGAGCTTTTTACTCTATCATTTTTATGAAATGGTGTCAAGATTCACTAAAGTGATATTGTGACCTGAGCGTTGGTGTCCTGACCCATAGTTTGCGTTGGAGGCGTGATGGAGGGATGTGGTCCTGCTCTGCGGGGCCTTCCTGCAGGCAGTGAGAACTTCCAAGCAGCAGCAAGGCCAGACGCCACTTTGGGGACATGGAGCTGATTCCCTGTCGGTCCACTCAGGTCCTGTGCTTCATCCTGTCTCCTGCTGAGTCATCTCACCAACATCGAAGATGTCTGTTTTGGAGGACAACACAGAAGAGAACATGGACTCCCAAGACTGGGAAAGAGATGAACCCCAGTGCTGCTCAGAAGGTAAATTTGGGGAAAAACTCAGAGCAGGGCCAGAGAAGAATCTGAGAGCAGCAGCTTCCTGCTGGCCTCGCCCAGCTAGTGAGCTGTGGAACTTCCCTGGTAAATGGATCTGACAAGAAGGATCCAGAAAGGAGAGGAAGGTTTGCCTCAGGTGCTCCAGCACGCGGTGGTGGACGAATGGACTGTTCCCACCTTGGGCTCAGGGCGAGGGCGGCTCACACATCCATCGCATCTGAGGAAAGGAGGCCTGCGTGGAGGGGCTGCACTGGACAGTGGCTCCGGGCAGGGCTCTGGCCCTCCTGGAGGAAGGCAGCCTCAGATGGCAGCCAGATGAGACTTGGGTCTGCGTGTGGGGCATGAAGACAGAGGCCTGCCACCTGCCAGAGGCTGACCCCTGACTTTCTTCTCTCTTTTGCAACGTGTGTCCAGGGAAGCTGTTTTTAAATGTCGTTACTGTCTCTCTGTTCTGTATTTCTCTGCACAAACCAAACAAATCACAGAATTAAGTGACCCCTAGAGCTTCTAAATGCCTGGAAAATCCTGACTGCCTGTGTTCACCTTGCTGTCTCTGATCGCAGATTCAGCCACAAGCCCCCTGGAGCCAGGCCAGAGCCCAGCCTCTGTGACTTCTGCCTGCACAGGTAAGGTCCCTGGGTGCAGGGTGGGTGGCCGAGGGTGGGGACGGGATGGTTCTGCCGGGCCTCATAGACTGGAGCTCCCAAGGGTGCTTCCCCTCTGTGGAGGGGAACCTCATCCAGAGAGTCTCCAGGAAGGACGAGCAAGGTGGGCCTGTGCAAAGAGGGGCAGTAACCCACTCGTGGGGCCCGGGGCGGGAGGAAGGCTTTGAACCTGGGAGCCTTCTGAATGCCCTCTGACCTCTGCCAGGAGGCTGACCCCTGGCCTCCCTGAGCACTGCGAGAAACAGGGGTGTCCAGCAGGGGCGCCCCAGGGGCTTCCCGCCCTGGAGTCCTTGGCAGCTGCTCCCCTGTGCGCCACCCCCAGCTGCCCCGGAGGAAGCTGCTTCCATCACCACATTCTGGGTGTGGGAACTGAGGCAGAGTGGTGCGGTCACCTTCCCAGGTGACAGGGGGAGGAAGCCACAGGTGCCGTCTGCCTGATTCAGGGTTGTGGCTCACCACCTCCTGCTCAGCACAGGGTCCAGAGACGCCAGTCCAGGGGATCCAGTCACAGCCCCAGGGGATCCAGATACCAGTCACAGCCCCAGGGGATCCAGATTCCAGTCACAGCCCCAGGGGATCAAGATACCAGTCAGTCCCAGGGGATCCAGATTCCAGTCACAGCCCCAGGGGATGCAGACTCTAGCCTCAGCCTCAGGGGATCCAGGCACCAGCCTCAGCCTCAGGGCACACAGACACCCACCAGCCCAGGGCATTTTGTGCACAGCCAGGGGGAGAAGCTGAAAGGCTCAGGGTCTAGCTCAGTGCTCCCCACCCCACGGCCCCTGCCCCAGGGACTCAGACCGCTAGGAGAGTAGGGTGGAAGCCGGGGCTGAGAGAAGGGGTCTCCTCCGCCCCACGTCACCATGGAGTGACTCAGGATCTGGCCTGGGGCTGGTCAGCCCTCCCATAACACTGAGAGTCCCCCATTGGGGCTCTGTGGAGGCTGTGGAGGGTCACAGGCAAGCCAGACAGGGGACCTGCCTGGGAGTTGACCGTGCTGCCCAGTGTTGAGATGGGGATCCTGATTCCTGAGTGCAGGCCCAAGGGGTCAGGGCAGAGAGCTGGGCAGCCAGAGGATGCCACCCACTCAGAGGACACAGAGGGCCACAGAGGCGGCAGGAGGAGCCTCCCAGGTCCCTGGGGAGGAGACCAGGGTCAGTCCCCTGAGAAGCTGGGCAGAGGCTTTGACCCTGCCTGAGGAGAGAGAGGCCTTGGAAAGACTCTGCCTGAGAACTCTGTCACGGGTTCCCGTGCCCTGGCGTCCTGCAGGGGTGGGTGCCACATGGTCACAGTATCATGTTGACCCTGCATGGCCACCCGTCCCTGCCAGTCTTGGCCTAGATCTGGAGGCTCCTGCTGAGGAACCCACAGCCTGGGCGACTCCTTGGCCACTCTCATGTCTGTTCCTGCAGCTTTAAGAGGTTCCTCCAGGATTGGGGGCCACCCCTGTGGCTTCCTACGGAGCCCCTGCAGTTCCGGCTCCTCCCTGGACGGCCCTGAGTGCCTGGGTCTGCCCACCTTGGTGCTCCCCCACCTGCTTGCCCACTATCACTCTCTTGGACCAGGCAGTCGGGCGGGGGGTCTCTCCCACCCAGGCGTTGCTGTTGGCACGATGCCCAGAGTTTAGTTAGTGGGTGACCACAAGCCATGTTTGCCGTGTTCTTGGTCTCAGCTTGGGTAAGTGCTGCTCATTCAGCAAGCATTTAAATCCTCACAACCATCTCTCAGGTAGCTAATTTTAATGTCCCCATTTCACAAACTAGGATGTTCGGCTTTGGAAAGATTCAGTAGCTTGTTCCCGGTCCCAAAGCAGTAATGAACCAAGCTCAGATTTGAATCCAGCTGTGAAAATCTGGACCCCACGTGTTTATGCCTGGTGCCAACACGCTTGTCCCACGCAAGGCATAAACCCTGGAGTGGAAGGGGGCTCGGTGATGGGCAAGTGTGGGGAGCTGGGGCTGGCACCCTGGGACGTGGAGAAGATGGACCGAGTCTCCTTTTCGCTGGGATGTGTTGATGTCTAGCCATGTTTGTCTAGGTCCAAAAGTGAAGGTCAATGAGCCCCAGAAATTTATCATTTTCGACCGTGATCAAAAAGTGTTGGTCCTGGACTCTGGGATTCTCAAAGCAGTTCCAAATAAAAGCTACATACGTCCAGGTAACTCGTAGTCCACCAAGGTGAGGGCTCTCTTTGCATGGGCTGGGGACACCCCCAGGGCCAGCAGGCTGTGGTCATGGTGAGAAGCCCAAGGAGCTCTAGAAATTGGATAAAGGGCATGACCACTTCAGAGGGGGGCCTTCCGGAAAGGCTTGGAGGAGGAGGCTGGGCCAGCCGGGGGGAGGGCCCTTGATCCTGAGCCGCGGGGCGGGGCGAGGCTGAGTCAGGCAGACCGCAGGGACACCCTGCTCTGAGAACGGACCCTGTTCTGTCTTTGCAGAGACCTTCCATGTGCTGGCCTCACCTTCCGCTCCGGCCTCTGAGGAGAAAGGGAGTCCGATTTTCTTGGCCGTCTCTAAAGGGGAGCTCTGTCTCTGCTGTGAGAAGCCCAAAGGGAAAAGATATCCGTCCCTTCAGCTGAAGGTGAGTTTCCCAGCCTGGCTTCCCGTGCCCTCAGTGGCCCCAGAGTGGCATGAAGCTGGCTGCAGATCTAAGGCGTGGTTCTGATCCATCTCTTAAGAACATGCGGAGAGCCCTGCTTTTCTCTCTCTCTGCTTTTTATTTCTATTTTTTTGGTTCCAGGGATTGAACCCAGGGGCGCTTAACCATTGAGCTCCAACCCCAGTCTTTTTAAAACAATTCTTTTATTTTGAGACAGGGCCTTGCTAAGTTGCTGAGGCTGGCCTCCAACGTGAGGTCCTCCTGCCTCAGCCTCCTGGGGGATGGGGTCACACCAGGCCTGTCTGTCTATTGATCTTTAATTCTGGGGAGGGGTGTGGAAGAGAAGGCGTGGACACTTACCATCCCTGGAAACACAGCGCCAAGCGGGGCACCAGCTTTCCCAAAGGCCGTCTGCCCCCATCTTTTCCTCCTCTCCGGGCAAAGGCCTGGAGCAAGAGCCTGCGCGCTGGCTTTTCCCTCTCGAAGCCTCTGCTATCTGTCACCTCTTTCATCTCACAGAAGAAGAAGCTGATGAGCCTGGCCTCTCTGAAGGAAGCAGCGCGTCAGGGCTACGTCTTTTACAAGTCTCAGGTGGGCTCTCGGCATTTCCTGGAGTCCGCTGCCCACCAGGGGTGGTTCATCTGCACTTCCTGCAATCTCCGTGAACCTGTTGGAGTGACAAATAAAACCGGGATATGGAAACATACCGAGTTTTCGTTCGTGAAAGTTTGAAAAACTGAAAGGAGCCAGTAGGGGTAGCGATGAAGAAACTGTCCCGCCCGACAGCCGCCTTCCTCTGCCTTGTTCTCTGACTCGCGCCAGTCAGAGAGGAACACGAAGCCTGCTCACTAATGTCCGTGTCCGTGAGTTTCATTTCTCATTCACACTTGAGGGGTCTGTGTTTGAGGCTTGTAGAAAGAAGGGTTGCCTGATGACGGACTTCGTAGAGGAAATCAGGTTCTGGCTTCTGCTACCCTGAGCCAGCAGAGGCTGTGGGGTGTGTCACATTGTGCGATCCGGCCAGGCCCAGCCTGACGCTTGCCAGGGAAGTCACTGTGGGGTGCGTGCCTCGCTCTGGAAAGAGCTCTTCCTGCCGTGTGGCGACCCTGTGGGATTGACTGAGGAGAAGTGCACAGAGTGGCTGAGTGTGTCCAGGGTACAGTGTGCAATGAAGAGCGGTGACAGCTAGTCACCATCTACTGAAGCGACACGTGGAAAGGGGTGGGTGGGTCTCAGACAGGTAGCAGAGTCACCTGACAAGGGTGGGGGGAAGGCACAGAGACAGGGCGTCTGGGTCAGGTGGCAGCAGAGACCAGGCGAGCGGCCAGTCAGCATCTGGGAGGCCTGGTGGCAGGCAGGTTCTGTCACTAAGCAGGGCTCAGGGCTCCTCAAGGACAGCTGGTGAAGCAGCACCTGCGCCTGGAAACAGTCAGGGCCAGGAGGGAGGAGTGGAAACTAGCCCTCTACTAGTTTTGCTTCTTAGGTTGCAAGTAATATTAATCACCTTCAGTTTACTTAAGTAAAAAGTCTACTAAAACACCAGGGAGCTGACAGGGAGGAGATTGGGCGTGCATGCTTCTTACTGCTGCTGTGAGGAATGTCACTTAATGGTTTAAATCAACGCAATGTGTATTCTCTCATGGTTCTGGAGGTGCGTCCACAGTGGGCCTCTGTGGGCTAAAATCAAGGTGTCAGCAGGCGTTGCTTCTGGACTCTGGGAGAAGCCATTTCCTGCCTTTGCAGCAGCTAGAGGTTGCCTTCCTTCCCCACGGTCCCTTCTGCCACCTTCAAAGCTGCAATGGCTGGTCGGGTCTTCTTACTGCACGGCGCTCTGACCCTCCCGCCTTCCTTCCTCACTTCTAGGGACTCTGATCATTCACACTGGGCCTGCCTGGGTGACCCAGCTGCCCTCTCCGCTGCCAAGTCCCTGTGCCACACAGCACAACATGATTTGCAGATTCTGGAGATCGGGGTGTGGGTGTCTTAGGGGGGGCATTATTCTGCCCCAGACTAGTTTTTAAAATTGAAGGATGTGCTGAAGAACCAGCATCAGACATTTCTAGCAGGCCGGAAATGACAGGAAGCTCTGGGTCCACCACCAGACGGTATCCTACCGGTCCAGTGACTGTCATTAAAGTAGAATTGACGAGCTAACCCTAGCAGAAGGCCATGGGAGCCAGGCAGAAGGCCAGACCCAGTGTGAGCAGGGAGTAAGACAGTGTCCCAGATGCTGAGGGCCAGGCGAGGCCGCACAGGCAGAGCGGGGCTGGGTTGGCCAGGCTCTTCTGTTTGATGCTGCAGCTGATGGAGCCTGATTCTAGCCCAAGGGTCAGGAAAAAAAAAAAAAAAAAAAGTATTTGGCATGTTTAGCATTTTAGAATGTGCGTAGGTGACACTGATGCTTTGGAGAGGAGGGACTGTCTTCTTCACGGACCCTCCTGGACTCCAAGCCAGGGCTGCCCCTGTCCGCCGGCGCCCTGGCTCCCTTACAGTCCAGCAGGAAAGAGGCGGGCAGGCTGACCCTGGCTTTGAGGAGGCTGACCGTGCAGGAGATCGGCATGGTCTGCCATCTGTCCTGCTCCTTCTTCCCGCCTGGCAGTCCATGTTACAACTCACTGTGTAAAACACAAATTCCCAGGGTCACATGCCCTGAGGTGCTGCCGTAGGCGTTTGGGACATAGTTCAAGATCTAGCTGTCTTTAAAAACACACTCTCAAATACTTCTGATGCAAACGATTCTTTTTGATCCAAACTTTGAGAAACACTGTACATTTCTTTGGAAAATGGAAACGTGATTTTCTGGCTGTGGGTCATTTCTGGATGATTGCTTGCCTGCGGACACCCGCTCTAATGTTTAGTCTTAGGCTTGAACACACCCTAAGGAATGTCCCAAGTAAGGTGACCTGAGCTGAAGCCATTGAGTAATTCCACTGAGTGGCTGTGCACTGTCCCCAGCATGGAGGTGGCCTGCAGAAGATGGCACTGAGAGGCTTTTGACACACAACTAAATGGCGAGGGCCGGCAGAGTGAGTCCTCTGCCGGTGGATGCCACGTTGGGGTGAGGATCAAAGACTGAGCAGACCTGGATGCTGTCCCTGCCCTCAAGGGAGACAGATGTCACTCAGTATGACTGGAGGTGTGTCCTATCAGGAAACCAGAGGGGAAGACACCCCTGAATGTGATATGGAGACAGAGTGGGATTAAGTAGCCTCAAGGTGGGAGAGGTCTTCCGCCATTTTTAAGGAGGCCAAATGAGTTTCCTTTATGGATACAGAGAGAAGACAGATGAAGGAGGGGTGTGGACAGCATGGAGCCGATGTACCTCCCCAGCTGCAAGGGTGGCTATGGGCCGCCCAGGCCGTGGTGCCCATTCCCCCCACATGCCTCTGGCACCTCTATTCCTGGGGGAGGGCAAAGGGTAGGGATGGTGCTTTAGAGGCACAGGGAACCTTTGTCCCTACCTCTCTTCCCCTGTTCCCTGGAATGCTTAAAACCCATTTCCTGACCTCACAGCTGAAACAAGTTTTGCTGGAGAAGCAATCAGTACGAACGTGGCCTTGGGTACCCTAGGACATGGGACAACCTGTACCTCTCCTTTGGAAATCTGGGAAGAGAATGGACCTTATTCTTCTTTAGATAGCCCCAATGCTCTCAGTGTCTCCTGCTCTCTCCACTCTCTGAAGCTGCGTCCCTCCCATCCCTCATGGTCCCTGCCAATGCCCTTCCCTCCTGCAGCCACAGGACAGCTCAGCTCCTCACCCCCAGGCAGAGGTGCTCTGTGGAGGACTCGTGCTCTCGTTAGTACTTCAGCAGGCCAGGAAACCCCTACGCTAAGTTGCCTTTGGTCATCCCAGTTACCACCTAGCTGGGTCTCCTTGCCTCGTCTTTCCTGGGGTGATGTCACCTCGGGCTGTGATCGGCTGACCTTGGGCTGATTTGAAGGTTTGACAGTTACGTGGAAGAAAGAGGAATGTCGTCAGAATCAACATGGATGCACTTGTGTCAACACAAAAATAAACAGATGAGCCAAAGGGTTAAAGGCAGGGTTCTTCCACATGGTTGCCTGGTGGTGTCTACACTGGAGTCTGCAAGGGTCGGAAGCTCGCAGAGGCCACCACAGCCTTCTACAGCCCATCCTTTGGCAGAGACACCTGCCCAGCAATGGTCTGTTTAGCCTCAGATTGATGCTACTCTTGTGACTAATCCCTGTGCCCAAGGATGGTTTCAAAGATCTAAAGTAATCCTTCTCATTTTTGTCTTTAAAAACTTCCCCTTGGGCCAGGGTTGTGGCTCCATGAAACAGTGCTTGCCTGGCATGTGTGAGGCACTGGGTTTGATTCTCAGCACCATATATAAATAAATAAATAAATAAAATAAAGATTCTCCAACAACTAACACACACACACACACACACACACACACACACACACACACATAGACATATATATATATATATATATATATATATATATATATACATATATATGTATATAGATATATAAACCCAACTTGCCCTTGCCTCTTCTCTCTGCCTCTTTATTTTGGTTGACCGTTATGTGGCATTTAAAGAAATTATATCAAAAGTGGTATGAAAATCTTTGTGATTTCTATGTTATAACTCTGGTTAACTCAGTTTGTCACAAGATCCTATTGACATTTGTAGAAATTTTAAAATTCATATCGGAAGTTAAATATTGTCTGGCATGTATTTGATTTGCAGGATTGATATGCAAGTCCCTGGCATGGTTTGGACTCGAGGGTGGGGGCAGGGGTTTGTCTTCATCCTGGGGGTGAAGAGGCTGGAGTGTCTCTGGCAGGGTGTCCTTGTCATTTCCTAGTGGGGCAGCCTGTCTGAGACCTCACTTCAGGTGTCACAACAGAGACATGAGGTTGTGAAACCCTAGAGTGAGGTCAGGCAGCTCATTCCTGTAACACATTGTTGAAATGACTCTAAGGCCATTGTTAGGGATTTTGGATTTGGAACCACCTCCAAAGGCTCATGTGCTAAAGACTTGGCTCCTAGTTGGTGGCGCTCTTGGGAAGTGGAGACAACTTCATGGAATGGGGCCTGTTTGGAGGAAGCAGGTCGCTGTGGATGTGCTTTTGAAGGAGATATCTGGCCCCAGCCCTTCCCCTCTCTCTCTCTCTGCTTCCTGGCCATCTTCCTGATCAGCTCTACTTCCCCTCCCCGTCCAGGCCATGCTGTTCTGCCTCACCACAGACCAAAAAGCAATGCAACCAGCTGACCATGGACTGAAACCTCTGAAGCCATGAACCAAAAATAAATCTTCCTTCCTCTTAGGTTTTTTTATGTCAGGTATTTTGTTACAGTTATGGAAATCTGACTAATAAATACAGCCATGGATATCAAAATGAGTTTTAAGGCACACCACTTGGAGGATTTGTTAGAATGAAGGTCTGAGAAGCAGCTTGGGGAATCCTGAGCTCCTTGCCTTCAGTGAGGGTCTGAAGAGGTCCAGAGTGGAAGTTCAGTGAAGACCCAAGAGGAGGGTTTTGAGAGAGAGAGAGAGGAGGAGAAATGTGCTGTGAGTTCTACTCACCGGCACCATCATCTTCCCCTGGGGGAGAGTGATGAGGGAGAGTGGGGTGCCCACCTCGCACCTCAAGGTCACCGAGAAGGCCCTCAGGCAGCCTGGTAGTTGTGCAGTGCCTGCCAGACAGTCTTACTCCTCCCTGGAAACCCAAGGGTGGGAGAGGGCTGGCCACCTGCTGTCAGCGAGAAGACAGGCATTGGACCTGCCCGCGCCCGTCAAGACTAAGGAGTGTGCACGTGCTGAGTGGCCACGAGGAGGCCCTGGGTCAGAGGGGGTTAGTGGGCATCTTCAAGTCCTGCCCTGGGGGCTGCTGAAGGGCAAACAGACCCAAGGAGTGAGGCTGGTGCCCGCAGGCTGGGAGAGGAAGCTGAGCCAGGCTGCTCCTTCAAGGGAGCAGAGAATGCATGACACCATCGCCGCAGGCACAGCAGACCAGGGGACCTCGGGGTGGCCAGCACCAGCCAAGTCCAAGAGCACAGATCAGCCAGACAACGTCCCGTGTCCCTTTCTTCCGTCACTGGAGGGACAGGAATTGTAGGCCAGACAAGAGCAGGAAAGGGGAGTTTCAAAGAAACCGCTTTGCCTGATTTGACTGACTCGCACCCTCAAGTGTTGATTTCGTTTACTTTGGGCCCTTTTCTGACTCCATTGCCCTGGGACCTGGTGGGGCAGAACATCATGGCGGAAGGGTGTGGTGGAGGGAAGGTGTTCTGACCGTGGTGGCCAGGAAGAGGCGGGGCGGTGGCACCTGTGTGGATTGCATGCTAATCTTCCCTTACACCCGATTTGGGACAAAATAAGGTTGACTTTTGCTCCTGATTTGTTTCTTTTTTTTCTTTTCTTTTCTTTTTTTAATTCTGAGAAAGCACAAAGCAAAGAATAAAACAAATAATAATATGAAAACATTCATGTTTGTACCACTTAGAACTTTCAATTGTCAATAGTTTGTAATTGATTCAAGTTTCTTTTTTATTTTTTCAATAAAAGAACAAACCTTTGGAGGTGTAGTAGCGGTCTTTCTCTCCTGGCTCACTCCACTGTCCTTTCCTTTCCAGCGCCCCAGAAGTCACCCTGTGGTGAACTGGAAGTCCTTTCTGCTCATTGTTGGATACTCTTATAATCATATGTAGATATTTATGAATGATATATATTTTTTCCTATGTGTTTTAAGATATTTACAAGTGTGCTTTAGTAGAGTATATACTGTATACATTTCTTTCTTCCATTAAGTAATAATTTGCTCTTTATACTTATCCTCATCGACCTTGTAGAACAATATTCTATAATAACCCCTCTCCTAGAAAAAAGAAAATCTGAGCATTGAGATTGAAGTCTCCCTTTAAGAAGGGAATCTGCCGCGGCTAAGAGGGAACACTGAAGAACAACCTGGACACCAGATGGTTTGATCCTGGTGGCAAGATGTACATTTTACCTTGATGAGGCATCTGGAAGAAACACCTTGAAGATCCCAGAGCTAAGTCACATCTTTACTGGAAAATCAGGTGGAAGTGGAGTCTGCCCATGTTGTGGTTTAGATATGAGGGGTCCCCCAAAACCTGACTGTGAGACAAGGCAATAGTGTTCTGAGGTGAGATGGTTAGATTATGAGAGCCGTCAGCTAATCAGTCTTAAGGGACACAGACAGGTTGTTTCTTAAGGATCCAGACAAGAAAGATCAGCAGCTAAACAAAAGGAGGTACCAGTTCCAGACCTCCAAATCACCACCAGCTTCCCAGTTGCAGATGCCCTTTCTAGGTAGCCAAGAGCCACCGCAGTGTTAGACCTATTGCCTAAAACTCTGGAGCCCAAACAAAGCCTCCCCCGTCCACTTTGTGGCCTGGTCCCCAAGTTCCTCCTCTGGCTGATGGCCTCCAGCACTGCTGAGGATCTGGGCCTTGCCTGTCTCTGACCTAAACACAGATGAGTGACAAGGGCCCTGCTGCCCACCTTCCCTGGGGAGGACCCATGCCCACTGTGCCTGGCCATGCTCCATGGACCCTGGACGCCACTGAGTCTTCTGTGTTTGCTCCCTCTGTTGGATCTGCTTGTCCAGAACCTGTGTAGCCTCCACAGGCACGCATCGCTAACTGCAGACCCCAGCTTGCCCCCTGCCCTGCTGGAGGTGACAGCCAGTGATGGCTTGCCTACATCTGCGAGGCAAAAGGACCAGGGGGAGGTCGGGTGGGCTGAGGGATGCAGCACGTCCCCAGACTCTTACTTCAGCCTGGAATGTTGTGATTAACTCGAACTGTATACACTTTAAAGGGACAAATGACACTAAAGACAAAATCCATGGACTTGCTGGTTGATGACAACATTTACAGGGAGAAGATATTTGATGTGCTGTTCTTATTAAAATCAGGAAGAGCACCCAAATGGAAATAAGTCACAGCTATCGATTGAGAGTTTGCTGTATAGGGAATGGTCGGCATCACTGGCAGAGACTCAAGGGTAGGCAGAGGAGTGGGACAGCTTTCTTATCACAGAGAAAGAGAGGGAGAGAGAAGACCTCAGGTATGCTTTGGTCAAGGTTGCTAACATAAGGAGGCTCTGTGATTGATCTGGGGGACAGAGTTGGCTTTCTCTGGTTGGAGTTAAGTTGGAAGTGGGGGCACCTGGCATCACTGACCAAGTGCTGGTGGTTCTGGGTGGGCTGCCAAAGATGGTCTGGACATTTCCACTCGTATATTCAGCCTTTAACCACACTGAGTTGAGTTGATATCCACGTTTGCATTTTGAAATTGAAAATGAGTGTTATTTTCTTTCCCTAGCTCTTTGGTCATGCCTGCAGGTTGCTTGGGTATTTTGGAGGTGTAGATGAAGTAGCCAGGATTTGCGGCGGATTCCATAGTGAAATAGGAGCCCACCTTCTCCTGGAGGAAGGTGAAGGGCAGACGCTGTGCAGAGCTCAGTGAGTTTAGTTCATTGATGTTCTTGTTCTGAAAGACAAAGGAGGGTTGTAATGAGACAAGGAAATAATAGGAATTGCTATAGTTGTGTTATGTAGTAATAATAAACTGTATTTGGTATTTGCCTGGACTCATAAAACTAAAATCATAAGGGCGCCTGGTGACACACTTGCTGTGTGGCAGGATGACACTCCTGAGCAATGCCAATATGAAACTTTATCTCTGATTTGAGTGGGGGCTCCTAGCCTAGTCGTGTTCTGATCTTTATCAATGAAGACCAGAGCGTGACTGGGCTGAGAATCACTACTTAAACCCCTGGACTTTTGGAGCAAGCTGTCAGCAGCACTGTGACCAGAGGACTCCACGTCACTCTGTCTTTTGACTGCCCTGGCTGCTGTCCACTCTATCGCTGATTGCTGATCAACCGTTATCACCAAGGCCAGACGACTGACCACCTCTTCCGTGGCGAAGACTGCCACCCAGTCTCTGGTTTATCAGACACCCGAGGACATCCAAAGACATCCGAGGAGCTGAGAGAGGTTACGGCTGAGAAGAATCCCCTCGGTCTTGCGGACTGACTTCTTGGCTAAGAGATGTTGCACTGAGTAAGTCCATGGGGATTGGACTCTAGGTGAACAAGGGAGTGAATCTTCAATGTATTTGTGACTTGCTATCATCAGGAATGTTAAGTTGAGCGTGCACTGTGTGAATAAAATCCACTTGTCGGAACCAAGCTTGATTCCTCTCTTACTCACTTCTCATGACAAGGGTTTGTTACCAGCTGCTACAGTTTGGATCTGGAAGGTCCCCCACAGGGCTGCGTGGTAAGGCTGGGTCCCCAGCATGGAGCTGTTGAGGGGCGGTGGAGCCCGTAAGGTGAGTCCTAGTGGGGGGCTTTCAGGTCACCGGGTTGTGCCTTCAAAGCACACTATGGAACCTGGCCCCTTCCTCTTCCTCTTTCGCATCCTGAACATAAGCAGTTTTGCACCAGGGCCTGCTTCTGCCACGGCAAGTCACCACAGGCCCAGAGCATCAGGGCCGAGGGATCTTGGACCGAAGGCTCTGCTACTGTGAGACAAAACAAACCTACTCTCTTTATAAGTTCATTGTTCCAGGTATTTGTTTCAGTAATGGAAAGTAACCAGGCTACTCTATGCAGGAACAAGGGAAGATCAGGGCGGTCTCGGCTGAGGTTTAGACTTTCAGCCTTAGCGTTAGGTTTCCGCCTCCGTGGATGGGAGGACAGCCATACTTCCTCTCTCTCTCTTACCTTTAGTTCTAACGAGGGAGGCTTTGGTTCCTTGACTTTATCACAGCAGAGACAGAGGTTCCCTTTACAGACGGCCAAAAAAATATTTGCCTTTGTGGTGCTGTCTATGTGCATGTTTGAAGTTGATATGTAAAAGATCTCTGGAAAAAGTTAAAAACTGGGTCAGATCTAGACAGAAAATGATGTTTTTGTTTGCTTGTTTCTGTAGATGTTTCAGGTACAGCAACCCTCTTCCCTCAGCCAGGTGATGGAACTCTCGGCCCTCTGTGGGCCCAGGAGCCAAGAGCACCTTATTCTCAGAATCCCCCTCCCCATCTCTCTGGCTCTGCCTTCGTTCCAAGCCCTGTGGGACTGTCCTGGGAGCCAAGGACTCCTCTATCTGGCTTGTCACCAGTGGCCCTGAGGCTACTCCCTGGGCAGCGCGCTCGGTCTTTTCAAGAGAAGGAGCCCAGCAGTCCTGGTGGAGGGGAGACAGACCATGGCCACTGAGTAAGCCAGCTCGGGAGTCACCTCCACTTTTGGACTGTTTGTCTGGAACCGCCTTGAGGACGCCATCTTCCAGGACCAGAACCTGCTGGTGTGGGTCTCGAAGTCGATATTTACTCGGAGTTTTGGATTTGATTCTTGAGCCTGGAAAACAGTACCAGAGAGCATACGTGACCAACTAGTCTGCGTTCAACTCAGGTCCCCGCTTGGTGCCCTGCGCTCAGGGGGGACACGTTCCTCTTGTCAGCCTTTCACCCCAACTCGTTGGTCTAGTGAGGCAGCCGCTGGGCCCTGGGCCACCTGACTCGGGCCTGATCTTTGGGCAGTCACTTACGAGTCGAACACCTGACATCTCACTTGGCCCACCAGGAAGATGGGGCTCAGGGAACCTGTCTTACGGGTCGATATCAGGAATGGGAAGCTCGTGACTTCTGATGTGAGATGTTTGCGTGACACTCTTGGAAGCCCATCACTATTATCCTCGGTGGCGGCGTCTTCTCCCCGTGGCCTGCCTTTGGCAAGGCCAGCTGGCATGGGTCTCTGCCACCTCAGGCACCAGCCGTGCAGCTCATGAGGACAGTGGAAGGCAGACAAGGCAGGAGGCGGGCGGCAGTGGCTGCCTGGCTGAGTCAGGAAGGGGCTGGGGACGCAGGAGCCTGGGGGAGGCCAGAGGGGTGTGCCTGCCCTTTCTGAGGGGTAGGATCATCTGTAGCAGTGGCCAGGGCTCTGCCTGAATATGGGGTAATTTGGTCATTCATCTGGGTAACTCCTAAACTGGGAACTTGCTCCCCGTGCCACCTTGATAGAGCGGATGACCCCCTGTCACTGAATGCTTGCAGCTTTACATGGGGTTGGGCAAGTGCCCAAACACAGGGCAGAGGACAGAGTCCAGTAGAATAATGGACGTGAAGTGTGCCACGGCCTGGACCCCAGCTCCCTCCCCTCCCTCGTAGGAGTGGTGCCTGGGCTGGACCCCAGCTCCCTCTCCTCCCTCATAGGAGTGGTGCCTGGGCTGGACCCCAGCTCCCTCTCCTCCCTCGTAGGAGTGGTGCCTGGGCTGGACCCCAGCTTCCTCTCCTCCCTCGTAGGAGTGGTCCTTGGGCTGGACTCCAGCTCCCTCCCCTCCCTCGTAGGGGTGGTGCCTGGGCTGGACCCCAGTTCCCTCTCCTCCCTCGTAGGAGTGGTCCTTGGGCTGGGACCCCAGCTCCCTCCCCTCCCTGGTAGGAGTGGTGCCTGGGCTGGACCCCAGTTCCCTCCCCTCCCTCGTAGGAGTGGTCCTTGGGCTGGGACCCCAGCTCCCTCCCCTCCCTCGTAGGAGTGGTGCCTGGGCTGGACCCCAGCTCCCTCCCCTCCCTCCTAGGGGTGGTGCCTGGGCTGGACCCCAGCTCCCTCCCCTCCCTCGTAGGAGTGGTGCCTGGGCTGGACCCCAGCTCCCTCTCCTCTCCCTGTGGCCTGCTGTCTGCGTCCTCCTGTCCTGGGCTCAGGCTCCCCTGCTTCCTCCTCCCTGCTGGTCCCCGCATCCTGGTGAGGGTGACTGTGCCCTTGTGCAGCCGACTTGTGACTCATGCTTTGCTTCTTGCAGGGCCAGCTGTGGCTTCGCAGTGGACAGCACCAGGCTGGCGATCACCGCCTTGCTGGTCTGGGTTCAGAAGCCGCCAGCCTGCTCCTCTACCCCACCTGCAGCTTTGGTCGGGAGGGAGGCCGTGCGGGTCACCAGAGGCCCCTGTGCTGCCAGCACTCCCTGGATCCGCCCGGCCATCAGCAGGATGCGGCGGCCGCCCCTCCCTGGCCAGCGCTCCCTCCCTTCAGCAGAGCTTCCCAGAACTCCTGGGATGGGGAGGGCCTGGAGGGGGTGACTCTGGGACTCCTTGAGGTCTGCCAACCCCAGAGAGTGACAGGAAGAGCCCTGCCCTGGCGTTGGTTAGACCCCGCTGATAAGCCTCCTCTGCCTCCCCGCTGGCCGGGGTCTCCGTGACCCTTCTGGCGCTCTGGAACATAATACCTTGTTAGTACAGCTGCTGTGTAGATGGGTGGCGTCTCTGGCGGGAAGTCCCCGCCAGGAGCCTGCGTCAGACTTGCTCACAAGAGGTGACTTTTCTATTCTTCAGCAGGGCGGCGAGCCTTACTCTACCTCCTGGCCTTATTCTTTCCCCAAAGGTTAAGACTCTGAAAGCTGGAAATGAAGGTCTGGGCACCACCTGCCCCACGTGCTCCAGACATCCCCAAAAGAGCCTCCCTACATCCTCAGGGGGCTTGTGCCACCCACCACCCTGCCCTGTTGCCCTAAGAACCCTTAGGTGATCACCTGAGTGGGTGGAAGCCACAACAGCAGGGCCGAGGTCTGTCAGCAGAGGGCCTGACGCTGATGGACAGGAGTCAAAGACAACCCATTAGCAAATGCGGTTCCGTATGCTTGGGGTTTACGCTCACTGGGCCAGGGCATGATTTCCTTCCTAACTTCTGTGATTTTCCAAGTACAGCCTGCAAACCACTCTGTGGCAGCAGACTGACGCTCTTGAAGAGGGTCCGTGTGCAGCACGTCTTTGACGTTCTGTGCTCCACCATGTTGAGCTGGGTTCTTCACAGTGGGACTTCTCAGGGCCATCTTTTCCAAAGATTTTGGAAAGAATCGCAAAAGATTTTGCCACCTATTGACCTAGGCAGAACCCTCCTACTGAAACGGGGAAGCCCCCTGCTTTGGAGAACTGGAACTTCAGGTAAACTGTTCAACTTGAAAGATTTCACTCCCGCTGTGCTATTTATTTATTTAGGAAGGAAATTTTGGAGCTGTAAACCAGTCAACTCGAGAAGCAGAGTTTCAAAGTCTTTTTTATCTGAGCACATGATCAGAACTGGGTGTGCTCATGCTGCATCTGGGGTCCACCTCTACCATGTTCGGTAACTGTTCCTGTCTACGTGAGGACTGGGGGAACTCCAGGAGCTCACACACTTTGCAGGTTGGACAGAGAAGCGTGGCTCTTCTAGGCAGCACTGAACAGTTTCCAGTGGGAACCACGTTCTGATGCCAAGAGTGGATTTGTAGAGGGGACTTACCTTCTGATCCTGGCTGGGATTCATCCTGGTCCCTGCAGGACTTAGGGATAGTTGCCATGTCTGAGATGCCACTCAGAGTGAATTTTGTCCCAGCTGAGGATGACAACAGTGGGGACCGTGAAGGCAGGTAGGACCTAGGTGGACAGGAGAACTTTGGCTGTGGAATCTCGAAACCTCAGGAGACCTCCCCGGCCTGTCTAGCCCTTGCAGGGCAGTGCTTGGCCTCTGCTTAGGAATATTGCCCAACGTCCCAGCCTTAATCATTTTAATTTGTAAAGGAAGTCTACTTTGATTTTACCCACAAAAGCAATCCTGTGGTTTGCCATCAGACGCCATGTTTTTTTCCCATGTGGATTGATTCTCCAGAAGTCGCCTGGGGACCTTGCAGAACTGCAGGCTCTGGCAGGTCCTGAGACTCTACACGTCTTGGAAGTGCTCCGTGATGCCTCTGCTATGGGTCACATATCACACTGAGCAGTAAGCCTCCAGGGAACTCGACTTCTAGCCTCCTGGAACAGAGCAGGCTCATGGTGCTTCTACTGTGGGGTCGGGGGACCCTCCTCTTGCTTCTCCTTTGGATGTCTGCACTGCCCTTTGCAGAGTAAAGGTCCCTTTGCATATGTGAGTTAGTAAATCCTCATCTCAAGGCCGCAGGGAGCATGGGGCAAATATTCGTATTCCCTTTTTACTGATGAAGAAACTGAAGTTGAGCAGTATCTCCTGGGTGACAGAGTTAGAAACAAGTAGCAGAACCCTGGAGTTCAAACCCAGACCTCCTGATGATTTCCCAACATGCTCTAGTCAATCCCTCCTGCAGAGAGCACCAGGCTGGAGGGCAGGAGACATGAATGCCCATCCTGGCCCAGCCAGCAGTGTGCGGGGTGAACACTAAGCTCCGTAAGCCCCCGGACCTGCAGAGACACACAAGGGGTTGGTGATGTCTCAGAAGGCACTGGCATTCCGTGATTCCGTGTGGGCTGGAGAAGCTTCCCAGACTTCGAGGTGCACACGAGTTAGCTCGGCCCTTGTTAAAACACAGTCTGATTCGGTGTATCTGAGATGGGGACCAAGCTTGCAGTTCCCTGTCTTCCAGGGAACACAGATGCTATGGATCCACGGGTCATGCTCTTTGCTTTGGCTGCATCTTGGAATCGTCTGAGAAACTTTAGAAGATCTCTGGGTCCTATCTCCAGAGACAGGCTCAGTTGGCCTGGGTGGAGCCCAGGCAGTGGTTAGTTTTGAAAGCTCTGGAAGAGCCACAGTTGGGAATCACTCTGCATGGAATCTGGTTCTTGGGTTGCATCACCAGATGACACAGCTGTCTGATAATTATTAAGCTCTGCTCCTAAATTTTCTGATATTAGATGAGTCATGTGTTTAAGTTTTTGCCCTTATTTTCTTCCTTATACTCTGTGGGCTCCAGAGTCCTTTGGAAATCGCACTGGGAGATAAGTCTAGAGAGTGACTCTCTTGGCTACAGCCGAGTTGAGCTGGCCTGTTTGTGCCAGATTCTGGTGGGGGTTGGTAGCAGAAAACAGTGCCCTGAAATCTCTTCCATCAAATTTAGTTTCCCATTGGACCAAACACAATTGTCAGTCCAGGGTCTATTTACCTTGACGGGGGATTTTGAGGGTCACATCTATTTCAGTTACTAACTCGGAAACATGGTTCCTAGAGAATGGAACCCTGGGGTACCTCCTTGCACTTCCGGGGGGGGTCCACGAGACACCCGAAACTTTCGATTGAAACATGGAAACCTCTGCTGGACCCCTGTGAACCAAAGTTGCTGCAGTCCAGCTACATAACAAGCAGAACCGTCAGGCATTTCTTTTGACTGAAAGGCAGTGAAGAAATTCCTGCCATGTGGCCTCGAAGGAGTGGGAAGCAGCATTCTGTGGGCAGAGCAGTGCCCTGGGATTCATCAGCGGTGCACTGAGGAGAGGGAGGAAGACTTCCCGGTGCGATCAGGACATGTCGGAGATGGAGGACGAGATGCTGCAGCCCAATAAAGCAGCGGCAGCCTGGGAAGGACAGGGCCGGGGTCTGGGAAGAGGGAGGAGCTGAAGGAAATGAAAGACCAGGTGGCTCTGTGCAGTGCCTGACGATGGCGGCACCGTGGGATGCGTGCCGGGGGTGTCCGAGGGAGGCGTGGGGGGGCTCTTTGCTAGTCAAAGTGTGCTTGGGGAGCAGTAGCATCAGCATGGCTTGCAAACTCACCAGAGACGCAGAACCTGGGGCGCCGTCCCAGACGAGATCAGAACCTGCAAACTCACCAGAGACGCAGCATCCAGAGCCCCGTCCCAGACCAGATCAAAGCCTGCATTTTTTTTTCTTCTCTGGGAACCAGGGATTGAACTTAGGGTCCCTCAACCACTGAGCCACACCCCCAGCCCTATTTTGTATTTTATTTAGAGACAGGGTCTCACTGAGTTGCTTAGCTCCTTGCTTTTGCTGAGGTTGGCTTCGAACTGGTGATCCTCCTGCCTCTGCCTCCTGAGCCACTGGGTCGACAGGCGTGCACCACGGCACCCGGCTAAGAACCTGCCCTTTAATGAGACCTCCACCGGATTTCCCTGCGTCGCTGTCTGAGGAGCACCGCACTGGATGACACATTCCCCAGTATCACTGACGTGAAATAGCCAATGGAGTCTTGAAAGACCCTGAAGACTTCCAGTCCACATGGTCTTGTTTAGTTGGTTCATGGAGCAGACTCAGCACTGGGATATTTAAAAGTCATCTGGGCATTTCTAAAACCAGGACGACTGGGCTGATATAGATGCTTTGTGACACTGTTTTATTTAGAAAACTGAAGTTCTGGGATAGTGTGGTACCCACAGAGAGAATAACTGAAATCTATGAGCCTCGATAGAGAGATCAGCAGATATAAGAAATCAGCGACCAGCAGGGGTACCCTTGAAGGGTCAGGAAGCAGGGTCAGGGAAACTGGGTTTTCCACCAGGTGTTAGGTACAAGTTTCAGTCAATTTCACTTAAACATTGCAAACAGCAAAGCCTGGAGGATGGGGACATTTGAAGACTGACTTCTGGTTTGTATCCCAAGGTTCATATGTTGGATGTTTGGTCCCCATAGCGGTGATGAGAGAAATGGTGGGACCTTTAAGAGACTAGAGATTGTTACAGTCCTTTCCTGTCTTGCCATGTGCTGACTCCCTCCCATACCCTCTCCTGCCATGAGTGGCACATGGCCACAGGAGTCCTGGCCAGAGCCAGTATCATACTGTTTGGACTTTCAGTCTCCAAAACTGTGAGCTAAATGAACTTCTTTCCTTTTAAGTAACCCAGCCTCAGGTATTTCAACATAGTAACAGAAAAATAACTACCATACAGAGGGCTGATGAAATTCAGAGCAGACCATCTGATGTATCCACTCAGGTGATAGGTATGGATCCACCTAAAGAAATGCTATATTCAGCCATGTGGGACCAATCTTCGTGGAGGAAAGAAAGTTCCAAAAGCAGTTCCTAAGATGAATTCTCTATTTGACTTTAACAGTCATCCCAGACCCTGGAACAGCAGAGCAGGTGGTGCCTGGTATGCGGTCAAGTGCGTGGAGGTGTTTGTTCTCACACTCTGTTCTCTCCCTCTGCCTGTGTAACTAACAGCCCACTGATTTCCAGTACAAGTCCTCCTGGGGGAAAATATCTGCTCTTGGACTTTGGACCAAGTAGGCCTTAGGGATAAAATTTAGAAAGTTAGAAAGGAAGAGATTCTCCCAGTGAGAAAACAGCCAGGCCAAGTTAATAAGTACTATCTCATCTCCCCAAGCACGCACATCCATAGCCAAGGAATACAATCTGGGCTTGGACCAGCCTGAGGGAAGGGTCAAAATCACTGGCACCAGAGCCCAGGAAGGTACTCCAGTAAACTGGGAGTTGAAACCACTTACCAGGCCGGCGTCTGGAGCTGAGTGGATGTCGGGAGCTCTCTGGAGTGTCTTTTACCACAATGACCCTAGAGACTATTGCCTCACCGAGATCATAAAATGGGAGTGGATAGGTATGAAATCACGATAGCAGCCAGCAGTCCCTCCGCTGCTTGTGGATGGAGCACATTAAGGATGACTACAAGGTCTTAGATACTCCTCCTGCCGAGAGGTGGGATCTATGTCTCCCCACCTGGACTCTGGGTGGACTGTGATTGCTTGGACCAATAGGGATGCAGTGGAAATGACAAGCCAACCTCCAGCCTCAGTCATGTCTTAGGGGATTGGTAGCTCTTACTTCCTGTCCCTTGAAATATTGTCTTGGAACACAGCCAGCATGCCATTAGGAGACTCACGTGGAGCCTACCAACTGCCCCCACCAAGTTGTCAGTTGGACGGAGTGAGCACTTAGTCACACTGATCCTCCAGCCCCAGGTGAGCAGGCTCCGAGCCCACCACCTCGGCCCAGCCCTGCCCAGACTGCATTTATGAGTCAAATATGCCCCCGACTTTTGGGCTGGCTGTTGTTCCAGATAACTGGAACAGAAGTAGGTACCAGGGTAAGGTGCTACAGCAAATGCAGCCTAAAATACAGGGTGCTGGCTTTGGGTCTGAGTGGCAGGTGGAAGATGTGTCCTCCAGGAAGCTATTAGTCAGAGATGAAGACGGTTAGGAAAATGATACAAAAGCCAGGGGAAAATAATACATGGTGCGGAGCCATGGGAGGCATAGCAAAACTGTCACCTGAAGTTGTCAGACCTCAGAAAGAGTGAAGGGCAGGTCTGGTGGGTCCTGGAGAGACCTTAGGCTGGGTCCCACAGAAGCCTCACAGGTCACCCGACTTGAAAAGGAGGATCAGTCTGTTTTTGTCAAATGGGATTGATTTTTAAATTGAGACTGCAAAATGGGTTTAACGGTGGTCGCTTAGGCTGGAAGGCATAGAGATGTGTGATCCGTCATTAAATATGTAGTGCATATGTGTGGCCCTTCCATCACTGGTGAGACTTTGGGGCCTTGGGAAGTGGGTGAGTTTATTTTGCATAAGGAAGGGATATATAATTTGTGACCAAAAGGTAGACTGCGAAGACTGAACACGGGTGTCCTGGGAGTCTGTCCTGCTTACTACCCAGGCCTTGGCTTTGGGAAACTCTGAAAAGGAAAGAGTGAACTTTGGCAGGAGTGGGGAAGGAGAGTGGAGAAACTAGTTTTCAGTAAGGAGGGACCTACTGGGACCAGTGAGGTTGTGGGCGGAAGGAAGGAGCCGGGAAGGGAAGGGGCGAGGAGAGCGAGGGGACCAGGGCGAGGCTGGGCAGTGGAGTCGGGGAGGCAGGGCGGGAAGGAGAGGTCTCCTCCTGGCTTCCCGATGGAGCCGGCTGGGAAGGAAAGACCAGGACTGAGCTGCCTTCTGTGGTCCCGCTGTCGAACCTCTCAAAAAAGTTGAGAGTGTGTTTTGATAAAAGTCCTGCATCCCACCCTCCCCGGACCCAGACGGCACCAAAGCTGCAGTAGCCCCATGTCCAGGTGGTGCCCCGCGTGTGTGGTCACTTGCTGTCGCGGCGCCCTCTGCTGGCCCTGAGAGGCACAGCTCTGACGGCAGCTCCAGGAGGGCGCACACAGCCAGAGGACCCGAAGGTGTCCAGAGTGGACTCTGGCTCCATGCTGGCCGGCCCTCTCTGTAGCAGGCCCTCTCTGTAGCAGGGTTGGGGCCAAGGGTGGCCCTTCAGGGTTTGTGATGAGCCCATCGTGTGCATTCCTCAGGCCTGGCGAGCGAGGAGATGAGCAGCCGCTCTTACTGCAGAGCCAGGGCTGGTTCTGCTGGCTGTGGAGCCTCAGGAAGTCTTGGTGAGGTCCGAATTTACGGAGGATTTCTTTCAAAGTCGGTCAGGCAGTCTGGAGAAGGGAGTGGCCAGAGGTGGGCGGGCAGTTATCACTGGGTCAGGTCCAGATGATACATGGGGTCTCCCAGCATCAGGTGTGTGTGCCTCGTGGCTCCACCTGCTGTGTGCCTGGGAGTCTGACTATTGGCTGCTTCAATGGTCTCTTGTTCTGTCTCCTGGGTGGGCTCAGGCAGGGCGCTCAGAGGGATGGGTGAGTTGGTTAGAGAACAATGAATTGGCGGGGCTGCATTCCCTGAACAGAGCCTTAGCCCCTGTGGGTGACCCGCTCCCCGCAGCCCTGGATTGCTCAGCATACCAGTCACCACTCAGACCCCCTGCTCCTTCTCTGGGCTTCGGTGGTTCCAGAGCAGACCTGGTGCTTCACGGTCTCCTGTTCCTCCTGCTGGTTGCTCTTTTCAAACACTCTCTTTCTTACAATCGTCTCCACTGTGCACCTTTGAGTGTGTGCTGTGTCCCCTGCCAGGACCTCATGGGTGCCTAACTGTTTGAAATTTATTCTCCAGACGATGGTGGGAGGTGTGGCCTCATCGATGAGTTTTAGAGGGGATGGTGTCCAAAGCAACTGTGTGTTCTGGAAAGCTCTGACTGGTGGAACCGAGCAGGACAGTCTGACTCGGTAAGCATGCGGGGCAAGCAAACCACGCTCAGACGGTGGAACGCAGGTGATGTGCAGTGTGCAGGGCCAGAAGCCAAGCGATTCAATGAGCAGATCAGTCGCACTCGTTACTTTTAAAAGCTGTGAATTGATTGTGTTGGTTTTTTTTAGGGCTGTAAAACAAGTTTTCAGAAAAAAAGTCAGTGGCATCAAAATGTTGTGCTTTGTCCTGTCGTCCACTCCAAAGCATTTGCCCCACAGGGAGGGCTAAGCCAGCTAGCCCCTTCACTGGCCTTGTACCGGGGACTTTCTGGACCACTGTTGTGTCTCGGAGGTGCGTGCCCCATTGAGATGTTATACCAGACAGACGTGTGAGCCACACAGGACATGCTAAATTTTCTAGTAGCCACATTTATACAGTGTTATAGCTTAGATATGAGTTGTCCCCCAAAAGCTCATGTGTGAAGCAACTGAAAAATGTTCAGAGGTGGAGCGATCAGCCTATGAGAGGTCCAACCAGATCAGTGAATTGATGCTCGGATTCTGACTGACTGGGTGGTAACGTGGGGCGTGGCTGGAGGAACTGCCACTGGGGATTATATTTCGTTGCTGGTGGACGCAGCCTTCTTTCTGCCTCCCGGCTGTCATGAGATGAGCGGCTTTCCTCCGCCGGGCCCTTCCGTCTGCCTCACCTGAGGGGCCCAGAGCGGTGGAGCTGGCTGACCACGGACTGAACCTCTGAAACCGTGAGCCAAAATGAATTTTCCTCCTCTAAATTGTTCTTGTCAGGTCTTTCGGTCCCAGCAACCAAAAACTGATTAAAATACACAAGTAAAAAAACAATAAGTGAAGCTAATTAAAAAAATTACTCTAATATCTAAAATATTGTCACTTCAACACATAATCTAGGGGTAATCATTGAGACCTTTGGGGGTTATTTTTTAGCTTTGAATTTTTAATTGAACGATAAAGACTGTATCTCCGGGACACAGACCGTGATGGCTGGATGTACGCACACGTTGCGTGGCGATTGCGAAAGGCGCTGCACAGTGGCTGCGGAACTCAACCCTTTTGCCACTGAACTTTATGCCCTTGGATCCGCAGCCCTCCCTCCCCTGCATCCAGCCTCTGGCCACTCCCCATGCATTTTCTGCCTCTGCACCTTTGACTCTGCTAGTCCTCGTGTGAGTGCGATCAGGTTGTTTGTCTTCCTGTATCCACTGGTGCCTCTTAGCCTGTGGTCCTCTATGTTCACCCACATTGTCGCAAATGACGACGTTTCCCTCTTGGCCAAAGGCTGCCTAGGATTCTGGCGTGTATTCGCTATCCTCATCCTCTCTGCCACGCTGGGCCCTGTTCTGCCTTCCTTGGCTCTTGTGAGCAAGGCCCAGGGGACCGGTGCGCATCTCTCTGGCCCACTGACTTGTTCCTGGATGCACAAGTGGGATTGCTGCTCAGATGGCCGTTGAGTTCCTCTTTTCCCAGGAACCTCCGTGCTGGCTCCCACGATGGCCATAGAGATCTACGTTCACGTCAGCACCACTCAAGGGTCCCTTTTTCTCCTGCCCTTGCTAACGTCTCCTCTCGTCTGAGGTATGAGATGAAGTCCTTGAGGTTTTCATGTGCAGTTCTCTGATGATTAGTGATGCTGAATACCTTTTAATCTACCTGTTGGTCATTTGTATGACTTTTTTTTGAGAAATACTGATGCGGATCTTTTGCCCGTTTAAAAAAATCTGGTGTTTTCTTTCTGCTATTGGGTTTGGCGTGCTCCCTACGACCTTCCCTGGATACTATTCCTTTGTTGGATGTGCCGTTTGCCAATCTTGTCTCCTGTCCCGCGGGCTGTCTCTTCACTCTGCTGGTTATTTCCTTTCCTGGCAGAGCCTTTTGCGTTCAGGACAGGACCACTTGTTATTTGGTTTTGTCACCTGTACCTTTTATACCGGATTGAAGAGTCGCTGCTAATACTAACGTGACGGGGGTCTCCGCTAGGCTTTCTTCTAGGAGTTTTGTGGTTTCGGATCTTACGTGTAAGTCCTTAATCCACCTGGAGTTAATTTTACCATCCACTGTGAGGCAAGGATCCCAGTTTATTCTTTGGTACGTGAATACCTAGTTTTCCCGTAACACTTAGGGATGAGACTGCGCTTCCTCCTCTGTGTGTTGCTGGCACCTAATTAAAGATGAGTTGGCTGTAGGGATATGGGTTTGTGTCCTGGTTCTGCCTCTGTTCCGTTGGCCCGTGTGTCTGTTTTTACACCAGAGCTGTACTGTTTGGGTTACTATAGATTAGTAACAGCTTGGAGCCAGGCAGCGTAGTAGACCTGAATTCCCAGTGCTCAGTCCCCACCCATTCCCAGTGCTCAGTGCCCACCATGGCTAATGGCTGCAGAGCTGGGGAGCACAGAGTCAGACCTTTGCAGATAATTTCCTGGATTTTCCTTCACCTCTGTTAGAAAGAAAAACTAACGTATAAGCTCATACCAGGGGGTAGCACTCCTGACGGCCACCATCATGAGACTGGCCCCAGGACAGACACCTGGATGCAGTCACCTCTCTGTCCTCATCTCTGCAAAGCCCAGAAACAAAAGCTTCCAGCCTCCAGTTGTCCCCAGGCCTCACCCCGGAGATGGTGCTTCATGGGGATAGAAGGCGGCGAGGAAGCAGCTCGACCAGCTCTTGGGAGACTGAATAGACGGATGGACCACGAGCAGGTCATAGGCAGGTCAGAATTCTGCAGTCAACCCCGAAAACAGCCCACTGCCCACATTAGCCAACCCAGGAAGCCCACTTGCAGTTTAAGACCCAGAAAAAGCCCAGACGGCGCCCCCAGCCAGCCACGTGGGGTGCCCTGCCTCTGGTCAGCTCGCCTCCAGCTCCCCAGCACCAGTGACCTCCAGCCAGGGCATATGCCACGCCGTCCCTGCCTTCCTGATGTCAGGCTTCTCTGCCTCCTTTGAGTCCCCACCAAAGCAAGTCACGCTGGCTGACTCCCTTGCTATAGAAAGCAACACATAAGTAGACTTTGCTTGTTCTTATTTGAGTGACTCTGTTTATTTCCACAGCCTGCAAAGGGGTGAGCCGATGTCTTTTTCCCAATGCAAGCTCTTTGCTATCTCTATAACGTGCATCTCTCTTCTCCTCCGATAAAGAGCCCGTTCCCAGTCCCGCAGGTGTATTTCCCCCCCCCACAGTCAGCCCTACCTGTGGTCTCCATGGCCCTTCCCCTCAGTCGACTGTGGGCAAGTGCTCTCAGGCTCCCCTTGCCAAAGTGAAGCCCGTCTCCTGGGCTCGTCTGCCATAGTTTGGGTCTTAAAAACAATCCAAATAGAAAATGGGCAGAAGACAGGAACAGACATTTCCTCAAAGAGGAAATATGTATGGGGAATGGAACACAAAAACGAATTCATTCACCAGTTATTAGGGAGATGCAAATTAAAACCACAAAGAGATTTAAGTATCTACCTCTCCAAACAGAATGGTTACAGTGTCATATTGGCCAGGATGCAGAGAAAATGGGTCTCTCCTGCTGCTGCTGGGAATGTAAAATGTCACAGCTGTTCTGGAAACAATGTGGCAGTTTCTCAAAAAATGGAGTAGGCTTCCTATTTGACACAGCGATTGTACTTCTGGGCATTTGTTGCAGAGAAACGGAAACTTACCTTTACACACTAACGTGTGTGTGTGTGTGTGTGTGTGTGTGTGTGTGTGTGTGTGAATGTTTAAGCACCTTTCTTCAAAATAGACACAAATTTTAAACACTCAAAGGTCCTTCAGTGGGCAATGGAGAAATAGAAAGCTACACAGCAATAAAAATGAACTATGGCCATAGGATCTGGATGGAGCGCCAGGGAATTGTGCTGAGTGAAGAAAGCAGATCTCAAAGCCTCCGTTTGTGTTCTTGTTCCATCTGTGTGACATTATCAAGATCCTGAAATTGATGAGATGGAGAAGCAGTGTGGGTGCCAGGGACTGGGCACAGGGCCAGGCTGGGGAATAGGTGACGGTGAGGCCCCAGGGAGGGCTCTTGGCATCGATGGACGACTTCTGTTTATTGACAGACAGTGTCTACGGGAAACTTTGCCTATGATAAAAGCGCATGGAACCACACACCCATGTGCACACTCACACGAATAAGTGTGTGTAATTGGTGGTATCTGAATAAGGTCTGTGGATTGCATCAGGGTCAATTTTGTGTTTTTAATAGTCACTGTGATGACGAAAGATGTGACCTCTGGGTGGACTGGGAGAAGGGTGCAGGACCTCACGCGCCCTGTCTCTGCAGTTCCCCGTAATTATCTCAGGGGCAGGTTATCACCGGTGTGGTGCCACACCCACAGGAGGTGCTCAGCACCTTCCCTCTTATTACTGATTAAGCACTGTGACATGATCGCTCTGGGTGTTTTTCAAAAAGCTTAATATTCTGGTGGGCTCTCCCAAATGCTCAAAGTTTTGGGGAGAAAAGCTTTGCCTTCCCCCCTTTCTTAGGCTCTCATTGTCCTTGGGATTTTTCAGGGACTTTTCAGTCCTGTCTCCAGACAAGCAGGGGCCTGGTTTAGTGCTTCCTCTGACTGTGCTCCTGGCCAGGGCAGAAGGGAGCAGGTGACCCATCTAAGGGGAAAATCAGGTGAGAGACGCAGAGCTCCCAACAGTGTGTGTATCAGGCAGGGCACTAGAAGCGATTCCAGGTGGCTCCCGGCCCAGGCTGCACATCAGAACCCCCCGGGGAGTCTGGCCACCGCCCTGACCATGCAGAGGACCGATTCAGCTACCTGAGGCAGGTTTCCAGGGCTGTTCCCTCAGAGTGCCCCAGGAAGTTCTCACTCCCCTTGCTCACTATTCCCCACGCCTGGCAGAGCCCTGGGTCCCCCCGCTTGAGAACGGGGGAGCTCTGAAGGTACCCACCCAGAGGTACCATCCTCATGGACTTGGATGCACACTGTCACGGTGATTCCCGGGAGCGGTCTATGTGAAATCCATTTGCACACGGCACAGGATCTTTCTATTACTTCTTTCCCAAAGCACTTGATATTTTCAAATAAAATGTTAGTGCCTTTCTAGTTTTAATTTTAATTTTTTGCCTGCTTTGCACCCACACCCATGTAATCTCTGAAGGGCGGCGATTCTTCTTGAATGCATTTGTAGCACCTAGGGCAATATGTGGCACAGAGTAAAAGTTCAAAACTGGTGACTGATTATACTCTCAAAGGAAACTGGGCCCCAGAATTGAGAGAGCACATTTCTAAGCATGGCTATTGAGAGACAATGTATGATACTATACTGTAGGCTGTATTCTCAGTAAAAGAAAAATGTTTCAACCTGACCTGGATTCCTGAGATTTGGAGACAGTCTCTGGGCCCTGGGTTCTGTGGGTAGTGGGGAGCTGGGCTGCTATCTAGGGGGAAAATAGCATAGAGGCGGATTTGGCTCTGGGCTTTCCCGACCTTACTTCCTCCCAGGGCACACAATCTAGTCTGTGGTCCATTAATGCCACCACTATGTCCCTCCTGTCTCCAGAAGAGCAGAGAATGCCAGTTGGTCACCTGCAGCATTTGATGGGCGCTGGATTGCAACCTTCTGCCTCCAAAGTGCACTGTGCAGGATTGGGAGTCGCTGAGAGCTGGATCCTGCTGTTGAGAGTGGTCGACAGCGGAGCTCTCGGTAATTAGCTGAGTAACTCCAGATTCCTTGGTTACAGGTAAATAAACCAAGTCACAGAGAAAAGAAAGTGACTTCACAGTGATGTTCACCAGCAGGGCCAGAATGGAAAAACGGGTCTCTTCTTGTTCCCAGAGGCTGGAAGGTGGGGAAATGCTATAGTGATGTGGGACAGGGAGGTGTCTCAGTGTGACATGAGCCTCCTTTCTGTCCCTGAGCTGTCTTCCTCCCCCAGGAGGGATCTCTGCGTGACTCACCTGGCAAAGCAGCCTGGCCCTCTGCACAGCGTCCGGTCACCGAGTAAGGGTCTCCCACAGTGACTACACCCCACTGTGCTCTTGAGCAAAGCCTGTCGCTCTTCCCTGTGTGAATCACCCCGGACCTTGTTGAAATGTGCGCGAATTCCGATGCCATGATCTGGGGTGGGGCCTGAGGCTCTGCACCTAACATCGGGGCCACAGCTGGAGTGGCCATCAGTGAGGCCCTTGCCGTGGGGCTGTGTGGGAATGAGCTGACCCCAGTTCATCAGAGACCCATCAGGGCCAGGTAATGAGCTCTGAATATTAATCTGACCTGAAATTTGCACCAACTGTCCCAAGATTGTCCCTAACCCGAACCCTTTCAAATGTGCAGAGATAAGTGGCGGCAGCCAGGGGTGGAGTGACCTGAATCTCTACTCCAGCTTTTTGTTTCTTCCAATTCTTCAGACCTGTAGGCCCCCCAGGATCTTGTCTTTCCAGGGGTCACCTGTCCCAGTGACCTGTGCTCAGCACATTTCTTGGATTATGGAGGGAATAAGGGACTGGGAAGAGAGAAAAATGTCTGACCTGGCAGTGAGACACCCCTGTGGGATTATGATAAATCATATTTTTGGATATCCTGATGCTGGACTGTGTGTGCCTTTATGAAATAAATCTCACCTGGGACACGGGGCGTATTTTAGAAGTGAGATTTTTTGTCTTTCTTTATGCCATCTCGATCAGTTTTGGGTGTTTTTAATACTCACTCCACAGTAAAAATTCGTGAAACTTCTTCCTTTCCTTTGCTGCAGAACAATTAAAATGCATTGAAATCAGATCACTGCATTTGGTAGTGTGTCTGTATTTAAGCTCCCTGGGTCTACGCTCTCTGGGGAAAGCTTCTTTATCTGCTAATTCTTGAGAAATTTGGTAATAGATTTCAAGCAATCCTTGAGAGTATCTTGATGCATTGTATTTTCTTAGGAAATTATTCATTCCATTCAGGTTTCATGCAGAGATGAACAGATAAGTCTGTTATGATTCTTCCATTTTCTTATTTTTCCTTCCCATTTTTCGCTTCTGTCCTTTGCTGATGTTTTGACCCAGAGACTTAATATTTGAGTTTTTCTTTGCCATTGAGGGGTTAAGGCTTTGATGTTTCCCAGACAGGGCTTAAGCTACGTCCCATACGTACCTTCTCAACTGTCGCTTTTCCCTATGTTCGTCTTCTAGAAACCGCGATGTAGGTCTGCATGAGAGCCCTTTGACCTAAAAGTTGTCTAGGAGAAGAAGTTTTGATAAACCGCAGAAGGGCCCTTTCGCCTTCCGGCCTGCTTCTTCCTTCTGGCTGCGTGGCCTCGCGTTCTGTTTTCCGCACTCCCGGTTGGTTGCTGTTCCAGGTCTGGCAGCTGGTGCTCCATTGACGCAATCGCTGCCTCCTCTCCCTCCCAGTCCCCACTCCGCGTGCTTAATGGGACAGCAGGGGGACCATCTGCATACCCACCTGAGCTCACAGCAGTCCAGGCGCTGAATCTCGCTGACCTCCTGTTTCTTCACTGAGAAATGGTGAGCAGGGTGGGGCTCCTATTTTGAACCTAACCGGAGAGGCAGGCATTTCTAGGTATCTCCGGTCAAACAATCAGGACAAGCTCATTGAGTCTATGTTTAGGAAAGTAGTGTAAGATAATTTCCTCCTTTTTTCCTGCCATTGGGGGTGGAGCCCAGGGCCTCAAGAACCACACCAGGCAGATGTCCTATTACTGGCTACGCTCCACCCAGTCGAGGACAAGCAGGGATGTGGCCGGGGAGGGAGCAGTGGTGGGGAGTGAACCCACTGCCCTGCACTCACCTAGGGTCATTTCTAGGCCAGCTCTCCCTGGACCCATGCCCACGTCATTCAGTGAAGAAAGGACAGGTGTCAGGTGCCAGACGTCATAGCAAGAACCACTTATCCAAATGCTCGACGTGGTGTTAGGACACCGGCCAGACCACATACGTAACAGAGAGCTCCAGACAGAAGAGGGTGAGAAAGCACCCTCAAAAATGTGAGCCACCAGATGGCGCTCCAGGGTCTCCTCCCCAAACCCTGGAGGGGACCATGTCAGGGAAGACCCTACCAAGCATTCAAGGAAGAGTCGATTCTATTGTATGCAATTTATTTTTCTAGGAAAAAAAGGAAAGAGGAAAAGTCACTCAACTCTATAAGGAGAAGATAATTTTGATTTCAGAAGCAGACAAAGGGGGAGGCGATGGTGGTAGACACTACGGTACGGTATCACTTACGGAGGCCCAGGGAGACTTCTACATAAAATATCAGCTCTCCAAATCTAACAGTGCATTAAGACATTTCGTGACTGCGCAGGGTTTATCCCAGGCACACTAGGAAGGTTCAGCGTTAGAAAATCTATCACATTTACTACATTAACAAATGGTAAAAAGAGATATGGTTACCTCCATCTATGCAGAAAAAACATCTGATAGCATTCATTTTTTCTGACTTTAGAAAGTTCTTCAAACATTAGTAATAGGAGGAGAATATTTCTTTAACCTGCGAAGGCTGTATAGCACAGTCTACGTCAAATATAAAACCCGAGGAACTCTAAACTCATCCTCGTAAGGTCAGGAGCGAGACAGAGGGGCCCGATCCTGTTAAGGCTGAGGTGTGCTCCTGGCCACTGCTTTGGGAGAAGGAGAAACGAGAGGTCCAAGCACTGGAAAGGAAGAGATAGAAGTGTCATTATTTGAAAATTACAGGGCAACGGTAGATCAATAACAACTACCGAACCGGTCAGAGTTCAGTGAGTGTGTTACTAGAGGGTGACGCAGAGCTGGGAAGAGCAGTCACCAACAGGAGCACCAACCATCCCGACTTGGGTGGTTGAACCTAAGGCAAAATTTGCGTGCATTCGGCAGAAACCCTTTCGAGTTTCCATCTCCCCCCAGTTGTCCTCTTCTTTCGCGGGGCAGTAGCGGCAGGTGGCAGCTCCCTGAGCCTCGGGGTCCCCAGGGGAGATGCTGGCTCTCTGCAGCACGGTGTTGCCAAGCTCTGATGTTCTGCAGGTTGGGTGTGTTGGATGCACTTGTGACTTGGGACGTTTTCAGTTTATGATGGGTTTATCAGGGTGTAAGCTCACCGAGAATCAGGACTCACCTCTCTATGATCAAAAATGCTATTTATGATAGCAATAAATACTGCGACTATCTGGAGTGGACAACCAAAAATACACTGGACCTATGTGAAGAAATTTTACAATCTAAGAAAGGATTCAGAAGAGAATCTGAATAAATGGAGGCATGGCTTTAATGCAATGACAATATTATCAAGTTCCCCCCAAATTAATTTATAAATTCAATATATTCCCTTCCAAATTCCAGTTGGATTATTATCTTTTTTTTTTTTTTTTATACTGGGGATTGAACCGAGGGGTGCTTAACCACTGAGTCACATTCCTAGCCTGTTTTTTAAAAAATATTTTTATTAGAGACAGGGTTTCAATGATTTGCTAACTGCGTCTTGCTAAGTTGCTGAGGCTGACTTTGAACTCACGATCCTCCTGCCTCAGCCTCCTGAGCCACTGTCTTTTTTTTTTCAAACAACCCAATAAACTTATTCTAAAACCTATTCTAAAGTTAAAATTATCTCTGGTTATCTATATTCTAAAGGTCTACACATAGCTCAGTTAACTTTGTAAAGGAGGAGTAATAAGATATAATCTAACTAAACCAATTCATTAAGGGGAAGACTATTAGTCTTAGGACTTCAGACTATCATTGGGTTTCCAAAATATTCTATTTATATCGTGTGAATAGAAATATTTTATCCATTCATTAGCTGAAGAACACCTAGTTTGGTTCCACAATCCGGCTATTGTGCATTGAGCAGCTATGAACACTGATGTGACTGCATCACTGTAGTATGTTGATTTTAAGTCCTTTGGGTATAAATCGAGGAGTGGGACAGCTGGGTCAAATGGTGGCTCCATTCCAGGTTTTTTGAGGAATCTCCATACTGCTGTCCAGAGTGGCTGTACCAATTTGCAGTCCCACCAGCAATATATGAGTGTGCCTTTTTCCCCACATCCTCGCCAACACCTATTGTTGCTTGTACTCTTGATAATGGCCATTCTAATTGGAGTGAGATGAAATCTTTGGGTAGTTTTGATTTGCATTTCTCTAATTACTAGAGATGTTGAAAACTTTTTCATACATCTGTTGATTGCTTGTATATCTTCTTCTGTGAAGTGTCTGCTCAGTTCCTTAGCCCATTTATTGATTGGGTTATTTGTATTTTTGGTGTTAAGTTTTTTGAGTTCTTTATAAATCTGGAGATTAGTGTTCTATCTGAAGTGCATGTGGTAAAGATTTTCTCCCACTCTGTAGGCTCTCTCTTCACATTATTGATTGTTTCCTTTGGTGAGAGAAAGCTTTTTAGTTTCAATCCATCCCATTTATTGATTCTTGCTTTGATTTCCTGTGCTTTGGGAGCCTTGTTATGAAATAGTTATTTTAAAAGTTGAGAAAATAGTGGCGTCCACATATACCATTCATGCCCTCCTCTAGCATTAAAAATATAACCCTATAATAATGATCAAATCCAGAAAATTAACTTTGGTAAAATACTAACAAGCTACAGACTTTATTTGGATGTCAACAATTTTTTCTCCTGATGTCCTTTCTCTGTTCCAGAATCCAATCAAGAATCCCATGGTCCCAACTGTCTGTTTACTTGTATTTTTTTTTTTTTTTTTTTTTTTTTGGTACTGGGGATTGAACCCAGGGACTCTTTACCACTGAGTCACATCCCCAAGCCTTTCTATTTTATTTTGGAACAGGGTCTCCCTAATTGTGCAGCCTGGCCTCAAATGTTGTATCCTCCTGCCTCAGCCTCCGGATTCTGTTGTAGCTTCTTCGTCTCTTTCAATCTGTAGCCATTGTTCAGTTTGTATCTTGTATGACCTTGGCACTTTTTAAAAGAGTCTTGGCTAGTTTACAGGAGGTCTCTTGAATGAGCTTCATGTTTCCTCTAATTACATTGAGAATAAGTATTTTTGGCAAGAATACCACAGAAGCAGTGTGCCCTTATCAGGGCACAAAATTGGGGTCCACACCTGGGAGTCCTATTGAAGCCAGAATTGAGGACAGGCAGTTAGTGTAGAACAGGAAATCTGGTCCAATTGAGGGTTGGAGGCCATCTGAGTCTGGGAAGTTGGAGACCGCTCCCGGGAGATTGGAAGGTCAGTGTCTCCAGAGCCCTTTTGATCACCAAGGTTAACTGCCTAACTGCCCCTCCCGAAAAGCTGCAGGCAGGGAGTTGCTCATTAATGCCCCCTGGGCCCCCACCTGTCTGAATCACTTTGGCCCTCCTCCTGCCATCTGCTGCTCACCTTTTTGCATCTCAACGGCACTCCTGGGCCTCGTCATGTAGGAAGGAAGGAGAGAGATAAGGGGGAAGAGAACAGGAGAACAGAGGGGAACCTAATCTCTAAAAGATGCAGGGTGCGCTCTCATCTTGGGATTCTAGAACATCAGCCATGGCCCCCTTCTCCCTCCCAGAAGAAGTCTGCGTTACTACCTTTAAATAAAACCTGCTTCATACGCTTGCCTCAGCGTGCTTCTTGGGTTGTTATACTTCAACATCTGAGGAAGCAGAACTTGTCACTGATAAACGGCGGAATCACTATTTCTGATGATATTAACTGATCATTTGATCCAGGTGGTATCTGTTGAGTTATGATTACTAAATTGTTAAAAAAAATTATCATATTTCTCTTTGTAGTTCATAAATGTCACAAGAAAGACAATGTATATACTATAATACTCCATTTGAGTTTTTAAATGCAATTAATTTTCATTCTTAGATAAAGGTTATAATTTTTTAAAATGCCTGCAAGTGCAAAATGAGGAATACGTCTAGCTTCTCTCACGCGACTGAGCTCAGATGCTGGTAGCAAGGGGCCACCGTGAATATCCGCAGGTACGCCAGCAGAACCGCCCACTACCCAGCCCGCGGAGTGGGCTGCACACTGGGGACGGTGAAGTGAAGGAACGTGGCCACGAGACACTTGGTGCTAGTGCGGTTGGTGCTGTTACAGAATCAGCAGGATCCCAAAGACCCTTGAGTGAGAAAACTGTTCTCTGTGATTAGGAATCCGCAGGGGCTAGCGCTGTGCTCAGCTCCTAATGTTAAGGAAAACACGGTAAAATACGGAAAATTAAGGCTCTGGAAAGAGACAAGCGGCACCTGAGATGCAGCAGAGCGAGCTCACTCAGCCCCCGGGCAGGCTCAGCAGGGGCTCCTCCGGAGGCAGAGCACAGCGCCTCCTCAGCATCTTTCATTCGGGCCGACGTCTGGGTTGCAGGACTTGCTCACGCAAGTAGCTTGGACACCTCCCCTGGCTCCAGGCGACTCCGGTGCCTGCACAGCTCCCATGGAAGCAAACCTTGCGGGTGCAGCTGTTAAGAGACAGAAAAGGAAACCTCTTAGGAAGGAGTCCCCACTTCAATCACACTGCTTAGAATTACTGAGAAGAAAAGTTTCCAGGCACATTATTGTGCAGAGAAGGACTCAGTGAAACCCACAGCAAGGAGTGTGGATAGCAGTGAGTCAAGGGGCCTGAAGCCCCGGGGGATCTGTGTGCGCATGCGGGCTGCAATGACCGCCAGGTGTTTGACTGAAAATCTTCAATCGAAAATCAGAAAAAGATGCAGAGGTAAATAGTGGCACCTTCCAAGTACAACTTAAACCTATGAAGCCATCCAGATCCATCCTAAGAAAGTTCATCAGGAAAAAAAAAGATAAATACTATTTCCACCCACTCACTTGTGGGAACAGTTTCTCAATGATGGTGGCTACCAAAAATTTGAAGAGGTCATTGCTAAGAAGGCGTGGTTGGGAATTGCCAGCAGGCATTTGGAGCGCAAGACCTGCTTTGAAATAAGCGGGCTAAAAAAAGACTGCGGGGTTTCAGACGCCCATTGACCTGGTGCGGGAATCTGTTTCCTCCCATGGTTGCCGGCTGTCCCTGGATCTGTGTCTTCCTGATGGGTGGAAACCGAATCTTATTATTGCTTGGATTTGCCTATTGCTAATTACTAGTGTGGATTAATCATAATTACTTAGAATGTTCAGGCTTGTGTGTTTTCTACCCAGTAAATGCTTTTTATATCTGTTGTTCGTTTTTCTATAGAACTATTTGCGTTTTCCTATCAATTAGTAAGAACCCCCCTGAAAACTTTAGATATAAATCATTTGCTTGTTAGATGTGTTGCAACTAGCCCCCCCATCCCCGGTAGCTCATCTTTTTAATTTTCTTTCATGGTGTGTTTTGTCCAAAATTCTACGATTTGGGTGCTATCAAATTTTTCACCTTTTCTTCCACGACTTCTGCATTCTGAGTGACATGAACCATTAGGCAAAGGCTCCTAGTTCTCTTCCATTTGGCTCTTTGTCCGGAAGTTTCAAATGGTAGACATTTAACTTAGCATTTCCTTTTCAGGTGTGTATGAGGCGTTGTCCAGTCATGGCTTTTTATTGTCTTATCTCTGTTGTGGTTGAAGCAGGTAAGTGCACAATTTGATCAATAGTGTTGAAATTTACAGAGATAGACAGCTCTGTGGTTCTCTAGGGGTGGCTCTGTCTTAATTTTTCCAATGCTTCTGCTGATTCTGCCATGTTGTTGAGTAGCCCTGGGTTGTCACGTGGTCCTTTGTTTTCACTTGAGGGAGACAGAAGGTGTGAATCAGCATGGTCTGAGAGTCTGGGCTTGCACGGGGACGGGCTTCAGGAAGACATGATGGATCAGCACGCGGGGAATGAGGCGTGGGCCACGGGCAGGGGCCGCGTGGAGGGGGCCGTGTGGAGGGGCAGAGGCCTTTGAACATGCCAACCTCATGGTTCAGCCAGGGAAAGGCTCCACTGCAGAGGCTGCCCCAGGGAGCCTCCTTGGCTTTGCCTCCAGTCCACGAGAGTACCAATGGACCTGCGTTGGTCTCCGCGGCACAGGCTATGCCGCCCCGCCCGTTCTGGTTCTTTTCTAGTGGACCGGACTTCTAGCCCTGCTCATACGTAGCTCTTGTAGGGTCCGTGGCTCTTTGGAGTTCCAAGGGAATTGGCGAGCATCCCAGCAGCAAGCTCTGGGTCTGGACCTGGGAATCGAGATCCGAAGTCTAGTCTACTAGACATCCTCGAAGGCCACATAACTTTTATTGCTCCACAATTTTCCTTTCTTTTATGAGTTCTGACCATGAGCCTGGTTACATGAATAAGATGTGGGCTGGCATCTGGTAGCAAATTCTAGAGATTCCCATGATGAGGGATGATCAAACTCTTTCACCCTACCTGCTTCCTTTGATGGTCCCTCAACTTAAAAATTCATGAGTATGCAAAATGAGCGAATTAGCAGAACTAATTACCAAACAAACATGGTTGATTGTGTCTTAGAGCCTGAGAATTGGAATCTGGACTGAGTTCTTTTAAAATCATTTCCATGTCTAAGAAACTTGGCCTTCTGGGTAACTCAGTTTGGGCCAAGGTTAATGACGTGCATCACTGTCCCTGTTCTCCAAGGTAATGTGACATTAATAGAGAGAATCTGGTGACTGGATTGTTAACAGAGCAAAGCTATGGTCTTTGCTTTTGATGACTAGTGTCGATATTGCTAGTCTTCTCAGGTCAAGCCAGGCTACCAGTCATCAAAATGTCTACCCTTCCAGCCTGAGATAAAAGGTCTGGACCTTTCCATCAGCAGATTCCTGGCCTTGAAGGATCAACCCCGATGGTCAGTTCTCCCCTTTTATCACCATCGCCACTTGCTGTGCTTTGGAAAGGATTTGCTTGTGCTTTGTAAGTGCTGGGAGTTTGGTTCCCAGTGTGTGATCTTGGGAGGTGTTGGGACATTTAGGGGGTAGGGCCTAATGGGAGCCAGCCAGGTCACTGGGAGCACTGACCTAGAAACCATTTTTAGTTTCAGTGAGAAAGTGTTGTTAGAAAAAAAGCAAGGCTGGCCCCTCTCCACTGTGGCTTTCTGTCTTGTACACAATTGCTTTCATGTCTTCTCCCGCTATGGTGACACCATTCACCTCGAGGCCCTCAGCAGAGGCTGAGCCATCTTGGACTTTCCAAAAAATTCCAAAAAATGTGAACTAAATGAACTTTTTTTCTTTATAAAGTACCCAGCCTCAAGTGTTTTGTTATAGGAGTAGAAAACAAACATGCACCTCCCTATTGCCTCTAATTTCTCTTATACTAATTCACACTAAAGTTTAAACTGGGAACCTTAGAGTGGATACTGAGAGCTGGGAAATCTGGGAAAGGCTATATTCTCTGAATGCTAGGAAGCTACTGAAAGGTCAGGGCCATGTGAAATAAGACACTGAGGCTAAGGAGGATAGTCAAAAGCCCGGATTATGCCGGCTTGTGCAATCTTCACCTGGGCATGAAAAGTTCAAATTATGTCATGGGCTTTTGAGTCAGTGAAAATGTAGCTCTCTGGGTGTGTCCTTTGGATCTCTGGGCATCTCCTGGTTTACTCCTACCCTTGGCCTTCATGATTCAAGCGTCCACCAGATTGCATGGGGTCTGAGAACCATTTGGTAGAGGATCCTTCTCCCTGAGAGCTGGGAATCAATCCTACAAGGGCCTTCACTTAAGCGCCCAGGTCCTCGCTGCGGCCTGTGCCTCTACCTCTGGGATACCTCAGCGGCCCCCTCCCTCAGCCCGCTGACGTAGGCCTGCCCGATTCCCTGCACTCAGTTCCATTCGCCTGCGATTCCTAGGGCAGGTTCTGTCTCCCAGGTTGGATCCCAACTGAAACAGAGAAGCCAGGTGACGGAAACTTCAGATGCTACCTTGGTGAATGTCCCCAAGAGGGGACCAAGACTTAATGGAGGGAATGTTCAGCAGGGCAGAGGGAACTCAAGAGAGGTGACACTGGTTAAGCCTGACTGTGAATAGGCAGGCGTCTGAATTCATTATCACTCTCTCCTGTGATAGCAGACAAACAGAGATGGCAGGATTGGGGCCTCGACGGGAAAGGATAATGCTCTTCCGAGGCCAGAAAGTAGGATGGAGGGCCAGGCGGTGGAGGGCCAGCTCCCAGTGCCAGGACCCTGAGACCTTGTCCTGCCAGGGCCTGGAGTTTCCAGTCCTACCCACCGAGGGACGTGTAACTCGGAGCACAGAGTCAGGTGGATTCTTTGTCTTGTGAATTCACAGGAAGAGCGCCACAGACAGCGGAAGGAGAAAGCCGAGTACAACGATTTATTAAAACGAATCCAAGCAAAGCTGCCACACCGGGAGAGTGCTGGGGCTTCCCGGGGTCTTAGGTGTGAGGCGGTCACAGGCACTCACGTGGCCTTGTGTCCATCAGTGCGTCCACCAGGCACTTTTCCTTCTTGGGAGAGGCCGTGGGCTCCAGGTCACGCGTGTCCCTGTTTAAACACTCCTCTTTGCCAGCCTCTCGGCAGAAGCCTGCGGCTGCTGCGGTGTCGCCTGCTGGAGGAGCCACATGGGCGAGGGGCCGTGTTCCTACCTGCCGAGCCTTCTTTCTTTCTCCTGACTTCAGCATGGCCGGAGGGCTGAGCCTGGGAAAGTCCCCTTGCTTCCCCTTTTGAGAAACCCGGGGTCTGTCATCGCCTCTGTTTCCCGAGGCTGGCCTGCGGGGCTTGGCTCAGTGTCTCTTTCCCAGGGAGCCCAGACGAGTCACTCTTGTGCTGACTCCACGGTTTCTTCACCTGAGCCTCCCAGACCTTCCAGCGGGAGGGACTGGATTTCTTTCCTGTTGTACATCTGTCACACCCACCAAAGGAGCCGGAGCCTCCCTCTCTGCTCCTCCAAATAAATGACCCAGACTCTGCCAGTGACTATCGCTGCTCTTGGAAGCTACCGGAGCCACACTTGGTCCCCTGGGCTTTTGGTAAGGGCTGCTCCGGGCAGGCACACCCTAGCTGGAAAGTCCTCTAACTCTGGGGCCTTCTGTGTCTGGGGCTTAGTGAAGGGCCGGGGCTCGAGTCCGGGGTGGGACTCACTGCCTCTCTTGGGGAATTTTGGGACCTCTGCAGAGTTGCCCTGGCATGGGGCGCTCGCTTGCCCCTAGTAGAAATGGATGCCAAGGAGGCGGAAGGACCTCAAGGAGGAGGAGACGCCGGCAGCAGAGGCCTGTGGGAATTTGAGGCCAAGGGTCGTGTCTGGCCCTGGGTATTCCAGGGAGAGAATGTCGTTGGCTGGATCTCTGGGTGGAGGAGAGTGCGGCCTGCTCCCTCTCCCTGAGACCGTCGGGAGGTTCTGTCCCATAGGAGGCCTCATCTTCTGAGAGCTCCGTCTCAGGCAGGCGTTCGCTCCCGTAGAGAATGAGTGCCTGAGGCCCCGTGTCCTGGGAGGTCCTGGAAATGTGTCCCAAGCTCACCTGTCACTGTCCCCACAGGTTCCCGCAAAACACAACACCACAATGAGGGACACTGGGAAACAAGTGTCTGAGGCAGGTGAGTTGGTTGGGGTGCTAGAGGCCTGGCCACCACTTTCGCCTCTGTGTCCTCTGGACACGGGCGTCTCTGCCCCTTCTCGTGTGCGGCCCATACTGCGTGGGGCTGTCTCCCTGCCCCCGGGGCCATGGGATTCTGGAGGCAGGGGATAACGGCTCATCAGTACCGGGCTGGTCCCAGCATCGGGCCCTCCAAGCCACAGCCACAAAGGGTGGCCCGGTCCCCGCACCAGGTACTGTGGCTGCTCGTCACCCTCCTCGCCAGAGCCCACAGCTCTGCTGGCAAGGCTGGGGCGAGGGGTCCCGAGAGTGGCCTCTTCCGGGTGTGAACCCCGGTCCCCCTACGGGAGCCTGGTGTAGGCGGTCTTTCTCGAGAGTCCAGTGAAGCAGCCTGCACTTCATGTTTCTTCATTCATTTTTCCCTTCCAAACACCAGCATTCATGCCTCAGACTGGGGAGGTCTCTGATCTGTACCAGCAGGTGTGGATCCTGCAGGGAGAGACCCTGGTGATCGTTCCACGGAGCAGCAATGTGACTTCAGGTGAGGGTCCACCTGTGGCTGGCGCCCCCCCCCCCCGTGTGGCCTTTTGACAGAGTATGAGGGCAGATGTCCACTGCACGGGAGGGGGGGCTGTATTTAATGGCAGCGTGTGTTCCACACGAGCTGGAAGAGAGGTTTTGAATGCTGTCACCACCATGAAATATGAATGAAAGGTCCCCTTACGTCCCCTGCTGCATACCGCGATCATCACATCGTACCCCATAAATATATGCAATTTTGATGTGCCCGAAAGAGTGTGACTTTCAATGGGGCCCCCCTGGAAGGGAAAGAATCTCATAACTGTCTGGGAAGAAAAGCCAGAGAGGTTTACTTTAGACTAAAGAAATCAGGGTGGAGGAGCTCCTGGGGCTTGGGAGGGCCACCTCAGCGGTCGGAAGCAGCTCATCTGTTCTGTGCAAGAGGAGCAGCTTGACTGTGTGGCCTCGAGGGTCCTGGAAGGACTGAGGAGACACCACAGGAAGGCAAACTCCAGCAGAGCTTGCTAGGGGACAAAGCTCTGGGGATCAGGAGGGGATTGGGGCAGGGAATGCTCGTCTCCAGATGTTCAGGCTCGGGTGTCCCAATCTCAAGGGCAGGTTGGCCATCAGCGTCTCTGTGTGCTCCATTTACCGGGTCAGTGACTGCCATGTGGGATGGGAGGGAGGGTGGGTGCATGTGGCGGGTGGATGCAGTGGTTGGACAAATGGTGGGCTTGGTGTGGCAGGCATCATACTCTCCAGGGGTCTTCCGGCCCCACTGGGAACACAGGATGCTGCTAACTCCATAGTAACTATTAGAACTGTTCAGAAGGACACTAGGCCTGTCCTCTGCTTATCTTTACAGTCACTGTCGCGATCATCCCGTGCAAGTACCCAGAGTCCCTTGAGCAAGACAGAGGGGTCCCCATCTACTTGGGCATCCAGGATCCAGACATGTGTCTGTTTTGTGAGGACGTCGAAGGACAGCCCATACTGCGGCTGAAGGTGAGTGACGGAGAAAAATAGCATTGAAAAAAACCATGTTTCTTTACGAGAATCTTACTTGGTAAAAGGTTCTAATTTTAGAATTAAAAAGGAAGGAGACGTTCTCCTTTTCCTAAGCATATGCTCAGCAGGACGGGGTCAGTGTGGGCAGGATGCTGGCCTGGACTGCAGGGTGGTTTGTGGAACTTCCATCATCCCAGTGAGTAGGGATTGGTGGGGGGGAGGCAGAGGTGTGGTCTAAAAGGAGCGGACGCTCTTCCATTTGTGAAACTGCACCTCTCTGCCCAGCAGAATGCAGGGAAAGGAAGGAAATGACCCAGGAACGAGCCCAGATGGCAGAGGGGTGGGAGTCGAGGTCACTCTGGCTAGGATGGTCAGTGAGGCTGTCCCTGAAGAGCTGGCATCTGAGCTGACACCTGGGTCCTGGGGAGGAGCCCGCCTGGGCAGGTGTGGAGGCAGAGTGTCCAGTCAGGGAGCGTCAGGCCCCTGGGCGGCAACACCTCGGTGTCTCTGAGCTACAGGCAGAGACAGGTGTGGCTGGAGCAGAATCTGCGTTTGGGGAGAGGTCAGAGGTAGGGGTGGTGAGGCAGGTGAGGGTTGGAGAGGGGAGAGGTCAGAGGTAGGGGTAGTGAGGCAGGTGAGGGTTGGAGAGTTGAGACCAGGCTTTGTTTGGATTTTGTGGTAATTACAACAAAACTTCATGCAAGAAGTTTAAGCCAGAAGAGAACTCGGTTTCATTTATTGTCCTTATTTTAGTTTAAAGCTTGCTCAGCGGCTTTGTGGAGAACGGTTGATTGGGAATGGAGTACATTCCAGGAGAACAGTTAGGAGGTGGCAGTGAGCATTCCAGCCAGAGATGCTGGTGCGCTGACCGGCAAAGGCCCCGTGTGCAGGGTGGGGGGCACCCGCCGGGGCTCAGTTCCAGGGGTGTTTGGAGATGGAGTCCTCAGGCCGTGGTGCTGGGTCAGATGATGGGAGAGAGGTCAAAGGAGATGTCAAGGATGACTCCTAGGTGTCTGGCCACCCAAAGAGTTGGTTAAATGACGGGAAGCCATTGCTGAGTAACGGAATCCCACGTGAGAAACCCCGACTCCGGGTGGAAGGTGCTGGAATTATGAACCAGTCCTGGGTCTCTTGAGATCTTGCACATACATGATCTACTTAATAAAACTTATTTTACCTAAATAAGCTGGCTGTCCTTGGCTGGGACAGTTGCTCTTCCAGGTGTTGAGCTCACTGTTGGGCTGTGGTCAGCGAGGTCATTAGCCAACCTCTGCAAATTCACATCTTTGTCCTTCAGTCCCTTGTGGAGAGGAGCGCCAGCTCACCGTCCGAGGGCGGCCTCTGGTTCCTCGGCCCGCCCCCGGTTCCTCGCTCTGGATTTGAGGGTGGGGTTGGGAGCCACTCTGAGGCTCTTGGAAACTTACTTTTCCAGTCCTGCTAACAGATGGGCAAGGCTTTCTTGAACTTTGAAAGGGTTATTTATTGGTTGTGTGCAAAGTACTTGCAACATTTCTAGCAACTTCTTTTCCACCCCTTGGGTGTTCTGTCCCACATTTCAGGAGCAGAAGATTTTGGACCTGTACCACCAAGCAGAGCCCGTGAGACCCTTCCTTTTCTACCGCGTCCAGGCTGGTAGTACCTCCACCTTCGAGTCCGTGGCCTTCCCAGGCTGGTTCATCGCCTCCTCCAAGAGAGGCCAGCCCCTCCTCCTCACTTCCGACCTGGGGAAAGTGTACAACACTAACTTCAATTTGGATTTAAAGGCTTGAACGCCGCATGGGGTGGTAGCTCGGTCAGAGGTCTTCGCCTTCCAGCTTGTGAGCTCCCAGCAGGACTTGGTTTGTGTCACCTCAGCCCAAGAGGGGAGCCGGTTGCGGTCATCATCTCCTTTTATGGAGGAGGAGGTGCTGACTTGTGGCCACTGAGGAGCTGACCGTGACTCAGAGCAGGCAGCTCAGGCTGAAGGCTCCTCTCCAGCAGAAGCCACCCTACCCTCCACAGCCTGTCACGTCTGAGAGGCCGCGCAGGGCGCCAGGGTGTGCAAGACCTTGGGAGGCCCGGCGAGGAGTGGCAGGCGGTCGTGATTTGCACACGCTTGCCGTGTGAAATATTCTTGCATTTGAGATTCAATTTTTTTCACTGAAAAACGATTCTTTGGACTTTTAGCCGCGGGGAGTTTTGGAGGGTTGAACACACCAGGAGAGGGGCTTTTGGACCCCAGGAGGCGTGAAGGTTCTGGAATGATCAGAACTGTCAGACATGCTGCGCACCATGGCCGCTTATTTTCCCTTTTTTAATGGTAATTTGATGAAGCTGGACCTGAAGAAGCAGCCTGGTACCTTGTGACAGGCATGGGGCTGGAGATGCTGTCCCCCACTGAACCAGTGGTCACAATGGATAACCCACGTCCATGACCCTGAACTTCCGTTGTGTGGGCTCCTCTAAAGGTTTCAGGAGTCTGACTCGAACAGCCAAGCGCTCGCCCGCAGAGGCGGAACCCGTGGTGGAAGGGCCGCGAGGTGGTGCGGGGACTTGTCTTTTCACCTTCTGTTTTGGGAGTGGGATGATTTTTATGAATCACATCCTCTCCTTCAGCCTTTCCACTTCGTGGGCAAGGAAAGGGAGGACCACTGGACTTGCCAAGGGGCACTGGCGTTTAATGGGACTGGAAGAACCACCCTCTGTGGGAAGCCGTCCTGATTTAGCAGAATCAGACTAGACAGAGCCATGGGTCGCAGAGGCCTGGCTTTAGGAACTGCCGGGAAGCATGTGGCGCTGCGTGGGAGTGGCTCCCTGTCTCCTTCTGGAATTTTCCCCCTAAGAGAATGGCTCCCCTAGCTCCACCCTATCCTGTCCATCACAGAAGAAGTCCTGCCCCCTTTACCTGATATTATAAATAAAGGAGAGGCCAGAGCTGGTGCGGCCATGCCCATCATGCCCTGTCTCCTAAAGAGTATTGGCTCTCGTGTGTTTATTGAGTAGATTAGTTTTTTGGGTAATGGAAACACCCTCCTCCGGCAGTCAACCCTTTCCTCCTCCATGAGGGACATGGTAGAGAGGATCCCCATAACTCTTGAGGTTGGGTCTTCAGATTCCTTTGTGCCAAAACGGGATGTTGTGAAACACATGTGGGAAATCAGCCACAAGGACCCCACAGGGCAGCAGAGCCAGGTCTGAGCCTCCGCGCTCCCTCCATGGGGTGGCCCTTATTTTGCAAGGTATCAGCCGATGACCCATTGGGTGGAACACTGGCCACCCAGACATCCTAACGGATGAAATGTGCTGATGACCTGTGTTTCTAAACTCAAGACGGCAGTGGCCTGCCCTGGGGTGTGCACCTGCTAAAAACCCTCTCCTAGAAACAGCAGTTTATTCACTTCGGGGTGGGCCTTCAAATTAATATCTCACCCAGGACCCCAGGGAATACTGATCGATTAGCCCAACTTGGGAAATACTTTCCTGAATTATCCCAGTGGACTTTCATGTGCAAAAAGACAGATTGACCATGCGTGGGAGAATCTGCGTGCTTCTCCAGAAATAGTTATGTATAGATACTTCTTTGCAATTTTGTTGATATTTACTTCTCTAAGGTTTTTCTCCTCTTGAGTGATTTAAAAGTGAATTGAACAAAATGACTCAAATAAAAGCATTCAGGCCATCAAATAAAATTTCGTAGTATTCCAAAGCCAGAAAGAACCCAAGTTTCCATCAACAGAGAATGGATAAATAAGTAGTGTGTCTTCAGTGTTATTTAACAATGAAAGGAAATGAATCACTGATAGAGACTCAACCAGATGAATGTAGAAAAGATGTCAGACACAAAGGGTGTGTGTTGTGTAATTATTTATAAGAAGTTCAAGAACGGGCAGCCTTCATCTTTGATGATGGAAATCAGACAGTGTGGTGTTGTCAAGGGAGGACAGGCAGAGGATCCTAAAAGCTGGCTGAGCTGATTCTGGTCACTTCTAAGCCATCTAAAAGCCACGTGGCTTTGCTTTTCTCTGCAGCAGCACAGAAAGCCAAAAGCCACAGGAACAGCGGTTCCCACTGGTGAAGGGAAATAAATGATTTCCAGCAAATACTTGTGTCAATTAAGTATAAGAGTGCAGAAAACCCGTTGTCAAGATTTAGCTTCATACACTTTACTTGAGAAGCTGCTGGAGAAGGAGCACTGCCCAAACGGAAGTTTAAGCTAAGAAAGGAAAAAGAGGGGAAAAAAAACGTGGATTCCTCCAAGCAGGGACTGTGTTCCAGAGAAACGCTGGGAGCTGGCACCAGGGTGGCAGCGGGATGCCGGGGCATCCAGGCAGCAGTCGCTGCGGAGGCTCCAGGGCGAGTGACCGGGCTCTCGACCAGCCCGTGTGTTGGGAGGAATTGACAGGAGGGACGCTGTGCAGATGTTGGGTTCGGTGGGAAATTAAGCACAAATTAAAAGCAACGAAGGCAAGATGGTTCTTCCTTCCAGAGGAAACATGGAATCGCTCAGGAGAGGAAGTGGAGCCCCAGTCTGCCCGCCACCCAGCTGTCCATAATGCTTGCGCTGCAGTGATAACATAAACTTCGCAAGGTGACCCAGACAAAATTATGAGGTATAGATTTTGGCAGGATGTGTGGACGTCGGGATGGGTGGAGGGGGCTGGTTGGGTCCTGTGAGATAGAAGGATGTCCAGTGTAACAGCTAGAAGAGCCCGCCTGTCTCTCCTGTGAGGCAGCTTACAGGCGGCTTTTCATGGCTCCTATGGCTCCTTCGGGGGGCTGGTGAGACCCCAGGAACACAGGCTACCTTTCGGTGAAGGTTTCCTCCCTGGGGTGGAAAGATGAGAGCCAAGAGGACTGAGTAAAAAACTTATTTTTGACTTCGTAGCATACTGCTCAGGCTGTGTTCATGGTCTGTATAAACTCTATTTTCTAGTATTTACTGGTCTAATCCTTAATATTTGAATTTAAAATAACTTTCCTTTGTCAACAGTGTGCTTTCTGCTTTACGCAAATGGCAGTGGTTGGTTTTCCGGTGGTGGGGGGCTGCAGACGGGACAGTGCCCTTCTTTTCTGCACTGAAAGGGGAGCTGCCCCTGGGCTTCCTGTGCCTGAGGCTGCCTCTGTTGGGACCCAGGGTGTGGACAGGGGCTAAGGGTTTCCGTTCATCGTGGATCCATGTCTTTGGATTTTAAAATCACACACTTACCTTTAAAACATTCATAAAAGGATTTTATTTCATTTTTTCTTTTTATTTATGTATTTATTTTATCGGTCCTTTAGTCATACATGACAGCTGAATCCACTTCTGTATGATCACGCAGCGCGAAATGCAGCTCATGCTAATGGGCACCCCAGGGCCTCTCCTCCCGCCTTCCTTTCTACAGTCTGCTATATTTTGATTATTATTATCAATGCCTGATCTATTTCTAATTTCTAAATAATTAATATTTTATTTTATTTGGATTTACATATAGTTTTTTAAAAACTTGCCAGACGTGAACACAGGAATGAGGATATAGCAAACACTCAATAACTCGAGAATTATTGTGTAGTTTTCATTATTTTAGGAAAATTTGAGAAATTTCTTCTGGACCTATGTTGTTTCTGTGGTTTAAAATACCGAGGTGGTGTGAAGGAATATTTCTAACAAGTACGTCTGGGGTCTAGACCAAAGGAGCCCACACGAACTCGGGCCCTAGCGGCAGAAGCAGAAGCCGGCCCCGGAAGCCGGGTTCCCTGCCGTCCCTCCTCCCCGCCTTTCTGACTCCCGGCAGAGGAGCTGCCAAGCTGATCTGATGGCGACCATTCCCTTGGCTTCTGTAGCAGTTTACCTCTTGTTACCGTCTCACCACATGTACATACGTCCCTAAAATGGGTATTCCTGGGTTTGCATGTGTGAAAACTTGAAACGAAGTCACCGTATTACGTATTCTTTCAACTCTTCTTCATGCTCCTGGGATTTGTTCAGGTGACGGGTCATGTCAGTGAGGGTGCTTTGCAGAGAAGATGCCTAGAGAAGTGCCCAGAAAGGACAGGGAGGGAGGGAGGGACAGGAGCAGGAGGGGGCTTCAGACTGAGGTGGGACTGGCACCCACGGCAGAGGAGCGAGAAGGAAGGAGGGCGGGAAGAGCCCTGGACTGCGGGCAGCTGGGCAGCCCTCGGGAAGTCTCAAGTGGGCAGCCCCTGGGCTGGCGTGACTGCCTAACTGAGCACGAGCATGTGCAGAATGCACTGTGGTTCTGATGCTCCTGTTCGGATCCTGACTTCATAGGTCTCGGCTGGGGCCTGAGATCCTGCATTTCTGACAAGCAGCCGGATGATGCTAATGCGTCACCTGTAGATCACCTTTGAGTCTCAAGGATGTGCACGATTAGGAACGCTGCAAAGTCTGATTCTGAACACACGTCGTCTGAACGCAAGCCTCTTGCCTTTGCACGCTGAACTAGTACCTTAGTTTGGGTAGTCCCCGAGGCAGACCCTGGGTGTAGGGAGCTCCTTTAGGAGGTAATCTTAGCAAAGTCAATAATGGGAATGCTAGTTATCATTATGTGTCACTGGGCTGGGCCCCCATGGGCTCTCTGAGAAGCCTTCATATTGTCTCACCACAGGACATTGAGGCAGGGATATTACCCACCAGTCCCTTCACCTATTGGTGGAAGTTGTCCCTGCAACGAAAGCCCTTGAGGCATGAGGTTGACAGGTGCTGGGATCTCCCAGAAAGCCTGGAAAAGCATCCCAGCTTCTCGCTGTGGAAGACCTGATGTCAGGCACTGCAGGCCCAGAGTGGAGCATGTGGCAACCTGGCTCCTTCCCCTGCAGTAAGATAGTGACCTGGAGGCCACTGAGGGGGACAAGGCCCAGGAGCTGGCCTTGCTGCGGGTGAGGCTCCTCTGGTGGCGAGGCAGCAGGCATGGTTGCTCTGGGAAGCTGGAGGAGGGCCCACTGGGGTTGGCATTGCTGGGCAGAGAATGCGGTGACTGTGGACTAGGGCTGCCCAGAAGTTACAGAGGCCTTAGGAGACCTCTGCAGCTTGCAACCTTCACCTGCTGTGGATCCTACTCTCAGGAATAACTTGGCTGTGTGTCATTTGATGTCACCAGAGGACAGTCATCTCCCTGGGGCAGTTCTGGGACTGTATTTCCTGGTTGTTGGTCTTAAAGGTTCCTCCTTTTGCAGAACGCTTGGATAAGTCATGACCCTGCTACAATTGATATTTATTAGCATAGATACTCAGCAAATCGCTGAACACCAGGAACCAGTGATTACCTAACCTTCCAGGCAGTCCTGGCTCTAGCGAGGCAGAACCTCCTTCCTTCCCTGGGTGGATAAAAGGCCCAACCCTGGCGGAGACTCTTAGAGCAGCTGAGCGCAACAGAAGCCACGGCTCACAAAGGCAGGAACACAGGGTCCTGCGTAAGCAGGGTACAGTGGCAGCTGGCCCCTGGGAAGTCTGCTGACCTCTGCTTTCCTCTTGCTTCTGGACATCTGTCCTGTTAGGACTCTAGTTCTGGGCCTGGGCAGGCTCATAGGTGTGGTTGCTTCTGCTGAGTCCAAGAAGCTAAGGAAGTCTGGTGCTTTCTGAGAGCACAGATTTTGACTGGGGTCACGGTTGGGCAGCCCTCCCACCCTGGGTCACACCATAGCTTGGGACCGACTCAGTGTGCACAGAAACATTTCCAGCCCTCAGCAGTTCTGAAGCAACACCACCACAATGCACAAAGGTAAAGGTCTTTGCGGAAGGGCAAAGGCTTGGAAAGGGGGGACCCCTGCACCCTCGTCAGCACACATTTGCATTTTTGCGTCTTGACTTTCTCTGCAGCATTAAGCTCGGAAGTCCCATCCAGGAGGTACGTGCAGGATCTCAGCCACCGCGTGTGGGTTCTTCAGGGCCAGACCCTGGTAATGGTCCCAAGGAAGGAACGGATGGTTCCAAGTGAGTGGCCAAGGCCTGGTGCGGGCAGCCCCTGTGGCCAGTGCTGCCGTGGTCAGCCTTTTACTTCACAGGTGGCGTGGTCTCTGGGTCTGTCCTCTTGTGGGCAATGATGGACAGAGGTGGTCCTGGTGCCGTCTGGGCTACAGGAATGAGTCCAGGCGGGCTGAGGGGGAGGGTGGACAACCTTCTATGTGAAACTTGGAGGAGTTAGACCAAAGAGTGGGACCTACTGGAAGACTCGATTTCAAATCCACCAGAGGCTGACTTTTGTAATGGAAAGAGTTCCTCAGGGACAGGGAGGTGTCGAGGGGCAGGGTGACCACTCCGTGAAGGCTGGTCAGCCGGTCGTAGCCTCTGCTGCCTTCAGTCTCTGCTCAGAGATGCAGCCATGGAAGGGGCGACAGTGACACCTTTTGCACTGTTCCCAGTCACCGTCACCTTGATGCCATGCAAACACCTGGAGACCCTAGAGAAGGACAGAGGGATGCCCATGTACCTGGGGCTGTTGGAGCCCAGTTGCTGCCTGTGTTGTAAAAAGGACGGGGAGCAGCCGGCGCTGCAGCTCGAGGTGAGGACAGAAGACAAGGGTCCAGGGCTGCCTGACCGGGAGAGGGTTGCTGTGTATTGTCCAAGGGGCTCATTTACTATTCTTAGGCATGTTTATTTTTGGTTCTTTTGGGGTTGTGTGTATTGTGACAGAATAGGAAAAAAGTTGTAGTGGTGTTTTGAATGTAGTCTGCTAGAATCGCCCATTTTATTCTACAAAAGTAATCAAGCAGGAAGTGCTGGGGCCCGATGGACAGCGGGCTGTGTCCATGCCTTTGTGATGCCATCAGGGTGCATCCTGGTGCTTCCGTAACTACAAAGGTTCTTAGAAAAGTACCTTGGCAGGGAGAAAGTTTCCTAAAGTGATTCCTGACCCCAACACGCCACACACACACACCCACTGGGTAAAACCACCAAGGACATTTTTTAGCAGTTAACCTATCACAAAGTGCATGCCTTAATTCAAATATCTTTTTGAACAAAATTGCCATTTTAAGTAAACAAAGATAAATCTCTAAAACAAATATTTCAATAATTGCAATTTTCCATTATTTAAAAAATTACCATGTGTTATAGCAATTTAAAAAATTACCATGTGTTATGGTAATTAAATTAGGTGTAGGAATTTTCTCAACCCTTTTCAATAAAAAAGCCTGGGCAGACACTTTGATGGTGAGATATGAAACGGTGGCTGTCAAGTCGGGCGATTTTGCCCTGGCATCGGGAAGAGCTCAGAAACGGTGGTGCACGGGCCAGGCCAGCCCCAGGGTGGCACCATCTTAATTCCCTAGTATGAACTGAGTCCTCCCAACCTGTTTGGAGTGGGGAATGCAGACAGATAGGGAGAGCCATCGTGGAAATACCCATGTGCACGGAGCATGTGACAGTCCAAGGTGACAGCTCTGGTTGGCCCTCTTCTTGCTCTTCAGAAGAGAGGCATCAAAACCCTGCATGACTCGGGCGAGCCCGTGAAGCCCTTCCTCTTCTACCACAGCGAGAACGGCAGGACGTCGACCTTCGAGTCCGTGGCCTTCCCTGGCTGGTTCATTGCTGCCTGCTCCAAAGGAGACTGTCCACTCTTCATGACCCAGGAACTGGGGACAACCTACGTCACGGACTTTGAGTTGATTGGAGAGCATCGAGGTCAGTCTGGGGCTTGGGCAGATTTCTCCAGCCAGCAACAAAGTGTTTCTGGCTGGAACGTGGTCACACTGACCCATTCAAGGAGGACAGGCAGAGCTGCCACTGTTGGGCCCCGTTTTCAAGAGTGGACATCAGGTTGAAGGGAAGACAGACAGGACAATCTCAGCCTGGAGGAGGAAGGGAGATCCAATGGTTGGGTTTTCCACCCAAGGATTTCTTGCTGTCACCCGCCCACCCCAGTGTATCCATGTAATGACCTAAGTCTAGCCGCCCCCCAAATATCCATGCAATGACCTGGGTTGCTTGGAAAATGATCAGGGGAAATTGAGGCCTTTGCCGTGCCATAGAGCTAAAACATGGCACCAGTACAAAAGTAATAGAGAAGGTCTTCTTCATACCCTTGATGCTCCAATGAAGAAATGAGGATGGGACTCTTTTGTCTTAAATTCCAGGTCTCTGGATTCTCTGATATGTTACTCTGTGGCGTTGAACCAAGACCTTTTGGATCCCAGCAGGAAGAAGCCACTGTAGAAGTTTCCACAAAACGGAGAGAGCAAAAAGAAAGTTGAATCCCTCCTGGGCTCGGCTTCCCTCTCAGTGAAGCCTATATTCAGGTTTGGATGAAGAACCGTTGATGTTTACAAAGTCTTCACCTAAAGTACTATCACTCCACCTCAGGAGGAGTTAAATTTGTGGAATAAAGGTTTTTCACCTCAGTGGAATGACTTTAAGGGAACAGCATGGTTGTGACACTGATTCCTTGCATTGTGAGGCGCTTTAGAGCTTCCAGGTAGGTTCCCATGTAGTCTCTCATGGCAAATAGGACCTGCGGGATGGTTGGGACGGTGGTCAGTTCATCAGCCAGCATCTCCTAGGCCCTGGGACTGGGGTAGTTGGGACAACCAGGGCTCTCCCAGTAGAAACCATACTCTACACTTAAGTGCACAGTGGGGCACACAGGCACCTGAAAACTGCCCCTCTCTGCCCTGCAAGGGTGTCAGGAGCCTCGGTGGGCTTTTCCTGTGAACTCACAAACCACCAACACCACAGGGCTGTCGCTCACTGTGAGGTATTTTTATTCTGAAGGCCTGTCTTTTCCCATTTCTTTTTAAATACATGGTTTCTTCTTAAAAAATATCACTTGAGATTTTATCCTTTGCAATAAGATGATTCTTCAAATCATCCGTAGAGTCCTGCTGTAATTTTTTTTTTTTTAACCTTCTATCACGTTTTCACTTTCCCTCCAGCCTTGGAGAAGGATGCGGGAGACTGTTTTCTGGATCAATTGACGACTCCAGGCGCGGGCGTCATCCCCGCCTCCTCTCCCCACCCTGACACCTTCTCCTTTGGGCACTGGAACAGCTGGGTTGCGGGTGGAGATCCCAGTTTTCTCGGCACAGAGCTCTCTGAGGTTTCTCTTCCTGGGGCTCCTTCAGGAAGCGGGCCTGTTCCTCTTCTGCATTCCCTCTGCAGCTTTCCCAAGAGCAGTGGGCCCACCCGGACACTTAGGGCCATCAACAATTATGCTGGGTTGGCGGGCACAAGCGGAGATGCTCTTGGATCCCCTGAGGCGGATGGTCTCAGGCAGAGCTGGGCAGGAGCCCGGCCACCTTTGCCATCGCCTGGAACTTTTCTGAAAGGAGTTCGACTGCTTTGGGAATGTCTGCTATTTATTTTCCTTCTTTTTGGTTTTCTTAGAAATGCTTAGGGCTTACGACAGTTCCTCCTAGAACCCCCTGGGATACGTGCTATCATTTTTATCATGCGAGAGCCCTTGATGTGAGATCGTTTGCTTCACACAGTTGAAGTGCAGGAGACGCCTTAGTGACTCGAAGGCCACTGCTGACAGCAGGTCGCCAGGGCTTTGGAACCTGCTCTGCTGAGGTTCGATACTATTGAAGAGCAGCTCCTTGTTTTTCCTTCCCCCCCAGGAACCACCATCTACTCTCTGTTTCCACCAGCTTTGCTGGCTGAGGTACCTTGTTTTGAAGGGAAATCGTGCAGTATTTACTTGGTCATCTGTGACTGGCCTATTTCACTTAGCATAACGTCCTCCAGGTTCACCTGGGTTATCCCCAAAGGCAGGCTTTTCTCTTTGCTCAGGTTTCATGGAATCCCAATGTCCGTGTATCCCACCTTTTCTTACCCACCCCAATGGGCATTAGGTTGTTTCCGTAACGTGGCTATTGTGCATAAGGCCGCATGAACTTGTGTGTGCAGAATGGACTAATGGTGTTGACAGAAGACCTGAGGCCGTGAAAGTCCTAGAGGAAAACAAGGGAAATCTTCATGACCAGATTTCTTGGACTTGACCCAAAAGGCAGGAGGAACAAATGCCAAACTAGCCAATTGAGGCTAAAGTGGAAGGGAAAAGCTTCCACACAGCCTATCAATTACTGATAAAGAGTATTAATTATCCTACTCTGACAACTTTTTTCTTGTGTTTTGGAAACTGAGTCTGGCTATGTTGACCAGGCTGGCCTTGATCTCCTAGGCTCAAGCGATCCTCTTGCCTCAGTGTCCTGGGCAGCTGGGATGATAGATATGCAGCCATATTTAGCTTATGACTATGTTTTTAGTCAAATTATCTTACTACTTTTCACAGTTTGTTTAAATTACTTTTGATTCTAAATTGTTTGGTACCTTGTGTTCCCATCTGCCATATCTTCTTTGACTGATCTTTGAACCCTGACTGATGTTTTCCCGAGTCCACTGTCGGCCACACACCATCATTTCACCATTTAACGGTCACACCTGTCTTTTTGCATCTTAACATCTCTGCAGTCTCCTTGTGTGCCCCTAAAGTGGACAGCGTCTTACAATATGGTGAAGCAGGTGACAGTCATGACTTAGGTATCACATGTACAAATTGTGTTTAGACAAATGTTTCCCTTTTGACGTTTCATTCAATAAATCATCAAAAAGTCACTTTTTAAAAAATAATTATTTATTTATTTTATTTGTTGTAATTAGTTTTACATGACAATAGTATGATTTATACATTTTGATAGATCATTCATAAAATGGGGTGTAATCTCTCATTTTTCTGATTGTACATGTTTCCTGGTCACATGGGTCATGCAGTCATGCATGCACATGAGGTAATAATGTCTACTTCTCTCTACTGTCCTTCCTACCCCATGCCCTGTCCCCTCCCTTCACTCCCCTCCTCCTAATCTAAAGTAACTCTATTCTTCCCTATCCACCCCCCATTGTGAATTAGCATCTGCATATCAGAGAAAACATTTGGCCTTTGGTGTTTTGGGTTTGCTTGTTTCACTTAGCATGATATTCTCTAACTCCATCCATTCACCTGCAAATGCCAGAATTTCATTCTTCTTTAATATAATAAAAATGACTAAAATACAGAATAAGGATCACATCTTAAAGGCTGTGAGAGGAAAAAAGCAAATTACATATAGGGGAAAACCAATTCAGATCTCAACTGATTTCTCAACCCAGACCCTCAAAGCCAGGAGGTCATGGAACAACATATTTCAAGCTCTGAAAGAAAATGGATGCCAACCAAGAATTTTATATCCAGCAAAATTAAGTTTCAGATTTGAAGATGAAATAAAAACCTTCCCTGATAACGTTAAACAATTCACAGTTAGAAAGCCTGCACAACAGAACATTCTCAACAAAATATTCCATGAGGATGAAGTGGAAAAAAAATTGAAAACCAGAAAGTGAGGAATACACAAAAGGGTAGTCAAGGAGAAATTAAATCAAATTAAAAGCCAGAAAAAGCCACTTTTTGAAGGAACACAATCCCGGTTGTTGTTGGCAAACAACAACCTTAAAGGTCAACAAACCAGCATCAGGAAAACCGTGGACGGGAGGCCAGGGCCTCCAGCCTGCTGTGGAGCACCATGTGGGGACAAGGCAGAGAGCCCACTGCCCAGTGTCGTCCCCGTGCCCTGGTGGGCACTGGGCAGGAATCACGCAGCAGCACCCACTGGCGACTGTGTGTGTTTGCTGGGGTCAAACCTGATGCACTGCACTGATTGTACTGGACACGCAGCATGTCTCCTGATGAGCTGGGTGCTGCTACAGCTCTAGGGAAGTGGAGACTCAGGGCGCCTGGTGCTGTTTGGGTGCCTGGTGCTGTTTGGACGTTTGCGGGATCCTGATCAGGCTGGGAAAGCGTCACCACTTTCTCCATTCACATGATGAAATGCATGGTCTCATGGCTGAACATCTGCTCCCCAGCATGGTTTCCACATGGGAAGAAGATGTCAAGGAAAAGCCGAGGTGAGCCAGGACCTACTGGCTGCCTCCGCATGTCCGAGAGAAAGAGCGGGAAAGAGCGGAGGACATGATGGAGGGTAGGCAAGGCGTGGCTGACCCCAGGGCAGCGGGTCCTTGAGCCTCTTCTGCTGCATGGACAATGAGTTTGCCTGTGCCTGGCTCCTTGACCACGCCCGGAAGTTGTCCCCAGTTTAAATAAGGGACTCGGGCTCAGGGCTGGAAAAGCCTCCGCAGATGCCATGCAGCAGGAAGGTAGCCTCGAGAAGTTCTGAACACACAGCTGCTGAGTGCAAGTCCCACACCCCATACATCAAGTGATGCTCATAACTGCCTTCCACAGGGCCCCTCAGTCTCCAGGCACTGCAAATGGATGGGGTGCCGAAGAGCTGGGAGCTGCAGCTTGGCCTTGGAGGAGAGCTGTACCTTGGAGGAGAGCTGTCCCTGGGAGGAGAGCTGTCCCTTGGAGGAGAGCATCTCTTGGAGGAGAGCTGTCCCTGAGAGGAGAGCTGTCCCTGAGAGGAGAGCTGTCCCTGAGAGGAGAGCTGTCCCTTGGAGGAGAGCTGACCCTGAGAGGAGAGCTGTCCCTGGGAGGAGAGCTGTCCCTGGGAGGAGAGCATCTCTTGGAGGAGAGCTGTCCCTGGGAGGAGAGCTGTCCCTGGGAGGAGAGCTGTCCCTGGGAGGAGAGCTGTCCCTGGGAGGAGAGCATCCCTTGGAGGAGAGATGTCCTTTGGAGGAGAGCTGTCCCTGGGAGGAGAGCATCTCTTGGAGGAGAGCTGTCCCTGGGAGGAGAGCTGTCCCTGGGAGGAGAGCATCTCTTGGAGGAGAGCTGTCCCTGGGAGGAGAGCTGTCCCTGGGAGGAGAGCTGTCCCTGGGAGGAGAGCTGTCCCTGGGAGGAGAGCTGTCCCTGGGAGGAGAGTGTCCTTGGGAGGAGAGCTGACCCTGAGAGAAGAGCTGTCCCTGGGTGGAGAGCTGTCCCTGGGAGGAGAGCATCTCTTGGAGGAGAGCTGTCCCTGAGAGGAGAGATGTCCCTGGGAGGAAAGTGTCCCTGGGAGGAGAGCTGTCCCTGAGAGTAGAGCTGTCCCTTGGAGGAGAGCTGTCCCTTGGAGGAGAGTGTCCCTTGGAGGAGAGCTGGCCCTGGGAGGAGAGCTGTCCCTTTCTACTCTCCTGAAAGGAGCTGAGCCCATCTTCAGAGACACTGTGTCCCCACTGGTAACCTCTCCTGGGACTTGTTGGGAGGACTTCTGCTTACTGGGTCTTCTTTCTTCTGCCCCAGGAAAGGTGTTCCCAGATCCCAGGGAGCTGGCTCTCTAGATGGGACAATTTCCACGCACCTGACGTGGGAGAGTCCCGCCAAGTGCTCCTGCTGCTTGGCTTGTTCCCACAGTGCTGGGACCTGCTCGCCTCTGCCCTTGAGCAGCTCCACGCTGGCTGACCTGTGCTGCACCTGTCCTTGCCCACCTGCAGCCTCACAGGAAGCTGCTGTCTGGGGAGAGGAGCCTCCACAGAAGCCCTGCCTGAGCCGTCCCAGCACAGGGAGCTGTGAGAGAGCCAGGTGTCCCCAGGAACAAGGAGAACGGGCCACACCACGTCCCCTGAGCCCTGCTTATGCTGGGAAGCCGCTGGTTGCCATTCCAAGCCCCCTGCTGTGCCCCTGGCCTGGCCACAGGTGGGATCATCGGGGCTGGAATCAAGGGACAGTAGTGCTCCTTGAGCAGAGTTGTTGGGACCTTGCTCCCTGCACCTCACAGCAGTGCGAGGGCCAGGGAAGGACGGAAGACTCTGTTTGGAGGGAAAGTGAAAATGGGAAGACCATCCACGAGGCCAGGCTAAGCCCGCACAGAGGAGACCGACCGTCAAGCAGCAGGAAGCAGTGCTTGTCCCAGGGACGTGCCAGCTGCAAGGCGTCCCAACACCTCCTTCTCGGAGTGGCCACTATGTTCTCACTAAGAGGTTTTATGCTTTAAAACTCTGCACAATCAGAAATTCGACTGTGTGGATTATAACAGGAACAAGGGAGCTTCTCAACTTTGCCAAAGTGATACGAGTCCCTGTCACCAAGAAGCAGCCTCAGTTTCCAGCCTGTGTGCAGTGGTTTGGGTAAAAGCTTACTGGACACGACATTCCACGTCCTTCTCACCTCTGCACTGTAGGGGACACAGGCCTGGATCCACTGCCCCCTCTGGGCCTGGCTGCAAACCCCTCTTCAAGCAACAACACTCTTCTTTGATCCCATTGAAACATGAATCACCAGGGCGGATTCACCAGCCTGTCGCTGTTCTTGACATTTCCTTCTTCTCTGCACCTGATGTTCTTCTCCTCACTCCACCCAAGGGGAGGCAGGCCCGGACATCCTGGCGCACACCTGTTGTCCCAGCATAACTACCAAGGCCACCTTCCAACCCCCTGAGTCCCACATAATATGGTGAAGGATGTGCTCATGTTACTCATGAGAAGTGGGGACATGCGGCCCAGCTGCTGTCCCGGCGTCCCACTGGGGAAAGCATCCACCCTCCTCTGTTCCTTGTGATTTCTGTTGTTGGAGGCCCAGCCTCGCATGAGGAGGCCAGGGCACTCAGAGCTGCTGCCTGGGGTGACTGTTGCTCTCAGGGCCTTATTCGGTTTGTTGGTTGTAGAAAGATCCACACTGTCCAATATCAGCTCCATCTGTAACAAATTCATGAATGAGCAAAAACCAGCCTGGTCCTGTTCTCTGCTGGTGCATAGCTCCAGTGGGGAAGAGGGACTGGGTCCCTCACGCCTCCCCTCAAGCTCTAACGATTAACCTGGCAGAACCCAATCCTCGATCCCCGCCAATGCCATTGGTGGGATGGATGCCACACATGCCAGACTGGCCTAGTACCGGGGCTAAGCTTGCACTAAAGGCTGAACCCAAGGGACACAGCAGCACTGTTGAAGGCAAATGAGCCACCGCCGGGGCAGCCGCTCTTTGGTCCGTTGATTTAAGGTGTCATGACGTATGCTTGGGTCTGCCATCAGGGTGCATCTGTGATGAGCTCACGCCCGACTGTCACGCTACTCTAGCCCCATTAGCCTAAAACCACCAGGGACCCAACAAAGTCAGGTTCATTGACTCACCGCCAGAAGGGGAACTGCCCCACAGCATGGTAGGTCACCCCTCCGGACACAGAGCTAGGGCAGGAAAGGTTGTTCCGGCTCAGGTTCTGCAGGTCTCAGTCTATGGTCAGTTGCTTTTGGGCCTGTGACCAAGCAGCCACCATGGCAGAAGTGCATGTGGAACAAGACTGCTCACCCCACGGCTGGGGGGGCGAGAAGGAAAAGGGCCTATCAGCTTCAAGCAAGGGCACGTGCCCTGGGAGGTTTGGGGCTCCTTCCCCAGCACAACAGAAGAATCATGGAATGATGTAATGGGGAAAGTAAGGAAGTACAGGAAAACAAATAAAGTGGCCATAAACTGTGCAAAGGCACGAGATAGAAAATGCAGAGTCAGAGGGAGTTTATTCTCATGTCCTGCTGCCTCCCAAGCCACCTCCTGAGACGTCACCCATCCTGACCACAATGCTGGCATTGTGGGGACATATCATGACTTGAAGGAGAAAGACATAGATGCAAATAAACTGATAATCCAGGACCCTGTTTGTCCTGGGTCTGTAAAGAACGTGGCATGTCCATGAACGTGGCTGAAGATGGCCGCGGAGAGAGTTACCTGGAATGGGTTGTGCCGGTGCCAGGTTCTCCGGCCTGTGAACCCGGTGAAGAATCTGAATTTCCTGCTAGGTGCCAATGGAGCCACTGGGGCGTCCAGCTTCAGAAGGCCAGAGTTGGGGTTTCCCTCGTGGAGAGAACCCTGCTCCACATGAAGGATGGATTTAACAGGAGCAGCTGACAGGCAGCAGCAGGAGGCAGATCCGCAGGCCAGGTGTGCTCTGGTGATAGTTATGGTGGTCTGAAGGGTGATGAGGGGCTTCAGGGCAGGAAGGACCAAAGGGTGAGCCTCAGGTTTCTGTCTTGAGGACCCGAGATGGAGAAGCCTGGGTGCGGAATAGGCAGCTGGGGAAGAATGAAGGGTTCCACCTTCGTCCTGGAAGTTCTGAGACAGTTCAGACTGGTAGCCCCCAAAGCAAACCTGGGGCGTTGGCAGAGTTCTGGACCAGAGATGGTTTTGTTGAGTTATATCTGGAATTTAAATTCATGAGCATCCATAGTATCATCCAATGAGGTGGAAGAGAAGACTCAAGATGATTCCTGAGTAACTTCAACCCTTAGAGGTCACCTGGGGAGAAACCAGGAATGGGAGCCAGAAGGGAAACCCAGGGAGATTGGGGAAAACCCAGAAGCAGCTTGTTACATAATGGCCAGCAGGTGAGCGTGGAGGCTGAGGACAGGGCAGGCTGCGCCGAATGCAGTGTCCTGGATTAGGCAACAGAGATGTCACTAGGATGCTCCAAGAAAGGCTCGGGAGGAGAAGTCAGGAGTCAGTCAGCCTGGAGTGTGCTGAGGGTGAGTGGCTTGTTAGTAATCAGGATGAGCAATTCGGAGTAACAGCGAGCTGTCATCCTGGACGCAATCAGCAGAACTAACGTAAACGCAGGTGCCGAGCAGGGAGGAATGGACACTTTGGGAGCCAGATCGAAGAGCACCTGGAAGTTCTTGAAAATAGAGAAGGAGCATCTTCATGGCCTGCAACCGGCTTCCCTACTCTAAAGACAGTCTGTGTGTGCAGGAGGCGTCCACTGGAATCTTCATCGCCACATGGTTTGTAAGGGAAACTAACTAGGAAGTTTCCAGAAAATGGAAACTAACTAGGAAGGAATGGCTGACAGTAAAAGCATTTTGTGGGACGCTTGGCGGCAGCTGTAGAAGGATGAGATAAGCCGTCCACACTGATCGAGCTCTCTGTGCTGGTGAGAACCACACTGCAGAAAACATGCAGAGTATCATACCAACCAGGGGACTGCTCGTGAGCAAGCACGCACGCACCAACACGCACAGAGGCACACAGGAAACCACCCCGTGCATTTCCATATCCAGTGTGTGAGGAACGGACCGGCCAGATCCTCGCACACACCGGTGGTCACGGTTGGAGTGGGGAGAGGGAACCAGGATCGGAGGAAAGGAATTCAGATTTAACGGTTATGTTTGAATTTATTTATTTTTTAGAGTGACTGTACCCATTCATTAGTGACAGTTGACAGTTGACAGTTTTAAGTGAGAGGGATGAAGGAGAAATGAAGACAGGAGGGTGAGCAGGGATTCCGAGGGTCTTAGAGCCTGGGTCCTGGCTGTGCCTTTGGAACTGGAACTTCCTCTGGCAAGATAACCAGCCAGGGCGCTGAGGCTGTGGAGGGTGCCAGAACGGATGCCCAGGTGGCCACTCGGTGGCTGCTGGTAAGAGGCGTAGACCACAGCTACCCCTTTCTGCTGGGCCTGGGAGACCCTGCCTGGGAGGAAGCAGCTCATGGGCTTTCCATGGCTGTGTTCGCCAACTTTCTGCTGCCATAAATTTTTATTAATGGATAATCACTGAACGTCTTTATAGGGCACAGGGTGATGTTCAGGTAAATTGATGCATTTTTTAATGTCCACTTATTCCAGAGTCACATCCCAACCATATGGCCCAAGTCCACTGTTTGGTGTTATTGTCATGATCAGGAACCTTCTGCTGGTAAGTGACCCGGCTACGTGGCGGTAGATCCATCGTTATCTTTGCTCGTTTGTATTTCTTTCCTTCTCATCGAAAGTGCAGGTGTTTTCTTGTCCCCCCGTTCACCTTAGGTCACAGACAAAATAAACACTGACTTCTTGCCTAAGTGTGAGACAAAGACTTCAGTTTAAGTTTGTAGATTCTTGAAAATTTCTCTTCCAGAGAATAAAGGGACTGGATTTGAGGAAGAAAAGAGCAGACATGGACACGACCCAGATGAGGAAGGAAGGGTGGTAGGGGGGCCTTGAGGCCGACTTGGACTTGCATCCAGGTTGCTGAGTGGAAGAGATTCGGGGGCATCTCTGTCTCCAATCGGACTGGAGGGAGGAGGGGTAGGAATCCGCGCTCCAGAGCTGGGACCAGGGATGACTGCCCGCCGTTCCTGCTGCGGCCCGCGCCTTCCTCACCGCCTGAGTGTATGTTGGACCACCTCTCTCCATGCTGCAGACCCACGAGGATTCACCTGGCTCCTGGTGAGTTAGCGGACCACAATGTTTGGGAAGTGCCTTCTGATACTGGCAGAACAGACATCGTCTTCCTGGGCTTCCACCTTCGGCTCTTAGCTTAGATTCAAGCAAAGAACGTCACATTCCTTCACCCAGGGTTGGGGATACGCAGACTCTCTGGGGTTCATGGCCTCTTCCTCTTCTCCCTCCAACCCCCGCGTCCTTGCCCCTCTACTGGAGGCCCTGGGGCAGTGTGAGTGCCTGTTTCCTGTTGGTGCCCAGGGCCCCTGAGCTGCCGGGGAGCAAATGTTTACAAGCACGTCCGGGATGACACTGCTGTTGGACACCAGCTGCCATTCTTTCTACGGACCCTCGCTATCTACCAAGCTCACATACTTGTGGTTCTGCCTACTGTGCGCCTGACGTCATTGTCACGAGTCTTTCAAGCCATCTTTAGGGTCCACTTGTGCTTAGTCCTGACCTAGTTGGAGTAAAAGGCTGCAGCAGTGAATCCGTGGGCTCCTCCTGTGTGCCCACACTGAGCGCTGGGCATCCATGTGTGTGTGGGAGGGCTTGGGCAAAGTGCAGACCCTCGCTGTGCTGAGCCCACTGAGAGGCTGGCGTGGACACTGGCTGGAGGCCCTCCGGGATGCTCTGGCTGTGCTCGTTTCTGCAGCAACCCCCAGGTGGACATCCCAGCCACCTCACAGTCTCCTGGGTCACACAGACAACGGGGAGAGGGGGAGGAATGAACAGAGAAGCTCCCAAGAACCTCTCTGTGCTTCCCCACGGCATGTTCTTTGAGGGGCTCTGCAGTTCCTTTGATGCTTCTCAAAGCCGAAGCTGCCCCTGCTCTGACTATTCAAGATCCTGCTGGGCACGCTTCCCGGCAGGGGGAAGATGCTATTACAGGTTCCGCGGCATGCGAGGAGGGTTCATTGATTTCAACAGGAGTGGAAACCATCATCCGGGAGGCAAGAACAGCACCAAGTCTAACACAGGGAATTGTCCCATGAAAAGGCAAAAATGTGATTTGAAAGTAAAGGAAACGATGTCTTTGGTGGGGAAGACAAGAGGCCACTAAGTTCTTCAAGCAGATTTGGGCTGCCAGGAAGACTGGGCAGGTGGGTACACGGTGGCAGAAGGCGCAGAGGCACAGAGGGAGAGGAGCAGCCGGGGTGGCCGGCAGAGAGTTTGCTTTGACAGAATCAGTCTCAGTAGAGAGCAGAGCAGGGACAAGGGTTTGCATGCAGGATGACAAAAAGTGAAACCAGGACCAGAGAGGGACCTGGGAGTTGAAGCACGGAAATGGGGACGCCTATGCAGGGTTAGTTCTCGAGTTCAGCCCTGCTGCGTGACTCGGGCTTACTTCTGCTGAGACCCTACCCTCTGAGCAACATACAGAATGCATCTCAGACTGTTCAGGTGAGGGAAGACACCTGCTCCCAACCCCTGTGGGTCAAGTTCCCCATGTGCCAAGGCCTCATGCCTGGGCCGTTAATTCAAATACCGGGTACAAGGTGATGGGATGAAGAAGAGACAAACAGACACACATAGAGAGACAAAGGTGGGGCCAGGTGGTACTGTCCTTGAATGGAGGACTAGGGACCCAGAGCCAGCTTGGCAAGTTTCATCTTCAAAGGGTTAATCGTGGGAGAGTTTCAGCAAAGCCCGCAATCGGAAAGACACATGACTGGAGAGACATCTGGGTCATCTTGTTGGCTCAGAATTCACTGTCCCTGGGAGTTGAACTCAAGGCCTTGACTGATAACAGCTCTGCACTTTTGTGTGCAGCCTTTTTAGGCCAGGGTCACCATAGCAACTGGGGCATCTCGACCTGCACCTTTGCACAGGCCGTTCCCAGTGCAAATGTAGTCATGGGAGTCAGAGGCCATGATTTGATACAAATCACCACTCTCCACACCCATGGAGCAGCCTCCACTTCCAGGGTTATGCACGTGTGAGTGCCAAGCAGGTTCTTGCAAGTGTCCTCCCTGGGTGTCCTAGGAGGGCTGCTCAGTCAGGCTGCGATGAAATGCTGGAAGGTCCTGTCTTTTTAAAGCCAAAGGGAGGCCAACAGGATGTGAGGTGGGATCAGAAGTCTCCCCAGCAGCCACGGGCAGAGAAGAAACAGGAAGCAGTGTCAGAAGACAGCGTTGGGAATATAGCTTGCCAGACTGAGAACTCAGCAATGGGTGTAGATTGCAAGACCTGGTACCGCTGCATATCGTGTGCAAGGAGAGGGCCTGGTCATCTGAGGGAGGAGGGTTTGCCGTGCCGACTGATGTCCAATTCTGCATATTCTAGAACCTGACAACTCAAATGTGCTCGGTTAGTGAATTTGCAGGCCATGTCACAGGCTATACCTGCAGAAGCGATCATGAAATGAACAACTGGCCTAAACCTACCCCACAGAAGAAAGGGTGAAGTGGATATACCACTGCCATTCCAAAAGATAGTAAGAAGATATTAGTATATGCTTCTACTTCTAACCACTATCAAGTCAATCAAATTCCAACTGATTTGAATAATTCTTGGAAATGTGGATTAGTTTATACTCTTCATGGTTAATAATTAATCACTGCCAAATTACATGCTATGTATCAAATTGTTAACCAATTAGATTATGAATCCATCATGGTTATAAAGACATGTAAAATTCATATTTTACTTCATCTCACTTTTTCAATTTATCTTTTGAGATTATAAACATTGTTTATAATGTAAACATGTTAATGTTTATATAATATATAATATTATAACAATATTTATATAATGTGTTAATGTAAACATGTTATATAAACATTGTTTATATTAAATGTCTATAACATAATGTTGATATTATAACATAATATGTTTATATTATACCACAATATAGTGTTTATATTATATAATGTATTAGATAGACATGCATAAAATCAATGCACAACATTCTTTTATTGATGAGATTTACTGATGGCATTTATTGGTGGGCCAGGATTGGCAGAAGGAAGAGAATGGAGAGTATCCTGCAGGAAGCATGTGGGGTTGACTTTGCTGGACATGGCAGCTGAGTGGACAGTGGGTTGAGAAAGAACAAAAAGTGACTCTGAGGTGCGGGGATGGTGCTCAGGTGAGGGCCATGGGGGGGAGATGTTTCAGGGGAGGCAGAAGGAGGTGTGCCGTGGATGGGCGGGACTGCAGGTGACCACAAAGTGGACGGTGACCTCATCAGATGGCACTGTAGTTTAAGCAGAAGATTCTCTGACAGCTTGACCCTCTATCCTGAAATCTGTCACTCACAGACCAGGCTGGATTTAATTCTCAGGATCTAAATAGAAGTTTGTGTTACCGAGGCCCCTCTCCTGGGTGAGTGTTATGGGCTGTCTTGCTATGGGAGACGTGGCTATGAACCAGCCGGGGTAGGAGACGGACTGAAAGGCGGAGGTGGAGCCCTCCAGGCTGTGGAAGAAGAGAAATGGCTTCTGAGCTTTGGCCTCCGCATACAGTTCCATGATATTGACCTCCTGGGGGCGAAAAAGAGGCTCATGAGTGAGGACTACTAGGGGGCAGCGAAGCTAGCTCAGCCCATGTCGCAGCAGGGAGGGTCAGAAGCTAGGGTGTGGTGGCCTATAATCCCAGCAACTCGGCCAGCTGAGGAAGGAGGGCAGGTATGGGACCAGCCTCAGCAACTCAGTGAGGCCCTAAGCAATTTAGTGAGACCCTGTCTCAAAATAAATAAAAATTCCCAGGAGTGGGTAAGACTCCAGGCTGTCAAAATATGGACCTGGCAGTTTCCAATCGCCTGGCTCCATGACACAGTGCTACTGGCTCTCTGAGGCACTGGTGCCGCCCCTGGAACAGAGGGAGGCGTGACCTCTTTCTCGGGAGCCCCTGGCGTGCACTCATCTGCAGGTCTGGGCCAGCCTCCTTGGAGTCCCACCTCCCAGCGGGTCTATACCTTACGCTTTCCGTCATTAGCAGAGGACTGGCTTCGTAACTACCAGTCTTCCTTTTGGTATGTGGATATAAACACACCCCGCAAAATCCAGATTAACACTCTCCACTTGTCAACAGTGGTGGTCTTTGCTTCATCGGAGCCTCCCATTGCCCTGGGGGGTTTCTGGGAGGCAGTGAATGGGGTGGAGAATGGAGGAGCCCTTGTCTTTGCAGAACACCCGTGCGTGGATTCTCTGGCTTTCAGAGGATCCGTGCTCTGCATCGACACGTGTGTTGTACCATTCCAAAGGCAGCACTGACGGATGTGGGGACCAGCCAGCTCAGAGGTCCTTCCTTATGTGGAGTAATCCAGGGTTGCCAAAACATCGTTTCACTTTGTCACATGATAAGATAAAGCCCATTCGCACGACTCACCTTCAGCTGCAGCGTGGGCTGGCCCTCAACGTCTGCACAGGAGAAACTGAGGTCTCTGCCCTTGATTCCCAGGAAGACCAGGTTGCCTTTGTCTTCATCGTGGAATTCGGTGTCTCTGCACGCTATTAGGGTCAGAGTGACTGGAGACACAGGAAGAATGGAGAAGGATCAGGCTCCAAGTAGAGGCAAGTCCGGGCCTCTGGCCTCACACTCAGGAGGCTGACGGGGAATACTGAGCATTGGGGACTTCCCCAGATGGCTCCTCCCCATTAGCCACAGGGCAGATTCCTTGATTGCTTTTCTGAAACTCATTTCCCTTTTCTTCCTTAATATCAGAACCCAATCATGCACCAGGGCACGGTGCTTCCCAAAATGAAAAACAAAATTCCCCACCCCTCCCACTGGCAGGTGAATGTGGCCACACACTTAGGCTGTGGCCCAGGAGCTGAAGTAGAGATACTCCGGGGGATTTCTAAGAAGGTTCCCTAAACGGAGTTGACTCGGCTCCTTCCTAACACCCTGCGGCACCCTCCCCTCCCCACATCCATGCCTGTTTTGGGGGAGGTGACCAAAACCAACACAGTGAGACCAGATTTAGACAGAGGAATCGGGAAAGACCTCTCTGCCAAGGTGGGAGTCAAAGCCAGACCTTAAAGCTAAGGGAAGGCCTTTCATGAAGGGAAAGAACTGGGGCAGTGAAGGGGGTTTGAGCAGATGGGATCAGACGGAAAGGAAAGTTTCAAGTTTTTATGTGGAAAAAGCTTTCAGGCTCAAGGCTCTCGAAGCAGACAGGTGCACCGAGGCCTGTCTCCCCCTGCACCCCACCACGGACACAAACACGGGGCAGGGCCTGCTCAGTTCACATAGTAAGAAGGTCCCCTCTGATCTGTGGAGACTGGATTGGAGGTCCCACGGATGAGGTGGGAAGGCGGGCAGCAAGAGAAGAGGGTGCTAGTCCAGGCTGGAGATGACACTGTCCTAGGAATGAGGCGTACTGTGCACCTCGCTGACCTCACGGTTGGGTGGAGGAGGTGTGGGGAAGGGTAGGAAGCAAGGGAGCCTCCTGGGTTTCTGGCCCAAGCCAACGGAGCAGAGGGCAGGGCTGCTGATGGGGACCCTACCTTTTTGAGAAGACAGACCTCGCAGCTCCCCCTGGGGCACGTGAAGTGAGAGCTGCCAGAGAGGACACGGTGAATGGTGCAGAGATCCGTGGCCAGAGCACAAATGTCAGGGGATGAGGACAGAAGCCACGCACCCCAGTGCAAGTACCAGCTCCCCACCCCAGGGCCTGCGGGATCGCAGACTGGGCCTGCAGCACCCCATCGTTTGGAGGCTTCAGGGAGCAAGTAGTCATAAAGATACACCCCAAAGAGGAGCCAGTGGTCCCCAGGACCTGGAGGGCTCTTCCCAAAGAAGAAGGTGGAGGGTCAAGGAGAGTAATCGGCAATGGTCAGTACGGCTGAGGGGCCAGCCAGCGTGGCCTCTGAGAAGAGTCCCTTTGGGTGTCAGCATTTGAAGATGCACTTGGAAAGGGAACCCTAAGGGAGAGAAGAGAGCAGTGTAGAAGTCAGATGGTTCTGATGCCAACGTGAATGGCAGACAGTGGTGTGGCCAGCTGTCCCGTGAAGTGTGGCTGTGCCGGGTGCAGGGAAACAGAAGAGCAATCGGAAGAGGAAGTGAGGATCAAGAGCAGGTGTTAGGACTGCAGTGTGTCTGTCAGCAATGGAAATGAGCCAGTAGACAAAGGTGGGGTTCCAGCTTGGAGAGGAGCTCCATCAACGTGGGAGTCCTGGGGAAAGGGACAGGAGCGGAGGGGGACTGGCTTGAAGGAAGGAAGGAACATCCCCATTATTAGAAGAGATGATGCCAAATTAGAAAAGTGTGCAAATCTGATGATGGAAAGAGGCGGAAGTTTGAATCTAAGGACACAGGGAGTAACGATTGGAATTTAAAGGAGAGAAACTCCAAGGAGAAGGTCAGCCATTGTCTGAAAGGACAACCCCCTATGAATCTGAAGACAGGTTCTTGCGTGGTGGGGGGAGCTGCCAACCCCTCTGTCCTCACTCCTAGGTACGGGTTTTCCTTTCCTGCCCTTCCTCTGGACGTTGGGCTGGTGCCCAGAAGTGGACGAGGACCAGGGCCCGCCTCCCGGAATGGGTGTCCCTTCAGGAGCAAGTGTGGATTCAGATGCCACTCACCAGGCTCAACACTGTTGCTCGAAGGAGCTGCTATCAAAACACCTCCACTCAGGACCCACACCATCTGCTGGGAATCACGAACGGAGTAGGATCTGGGGATTTCCTGCACTGCCGGAAGACAAATCACAGAACACGGGTGCTGTGATTGCTAACGGTCGGACTCCAGCTGCACCCTGGAAACCCTGGCTCCTGAGTTCTGGGACAGCTTACTGTCTGAGAAGAGGGGGAAAGAAAAGGGAAGCCGGCCGGGGCTGTTGTGGATCAAAGCACATGAAAGGATCTAAACATATTCATGGGTTCGAGAGAGTGTCAAGATCTGCCTCTCTCTCCTGGGGTTATCTTTTTGTGACTAGTCTGTGGGTAGTTACAAAAACAAAAACTAATTCGTCATCAGTTCTTTGGTTTCTTTCCCCCTTTATTCTCTTAGTGAAAATAAACAAGCAATTCTAAGCACAGACAATGAGAGGTAAATGCTCTGAGAATTTCGACTGAAGATTTCTGAGCAATTTAACCAGAGTAGATGCATTTGCAGTTGAGCAAATGCCGGGGGCCCTTGCATCCTGCCTCTGTGAGGCTGGTTGGTCCCTGGCTCGCCACTTACACTCTGGGGTGATCTTGCAGGCTTCGGACCTGTCCGTGTTGGGGACAAGCATGTGAGGAGGGGGAGGGCAGCCTGTCTGCAGCTGCACGATGTGAGGAGGAGAGGAGGAAGACATGTCCCCTGCTTCTCTCTTCGCACCTGGAACATGGCAAAATTGCTTTAGAGAGAGCGTCCCAGAGTCCCTGTCCCACATACGTATTTGAAAGCCAGAATGGGGAGAGCTTATTGTGAGGTCAGCAAATCCTGATTGGAACCCCCACCCCTGTGAGGGCAGGGCAACCCTGCTTCTCCAGGCCGTGATGCCCGAGGACCCTCTGGGAACGTTAGGAGGGTCCAGAGCATCGCCCCAGGCCCCAGACATCTTCTGTGCAGCGAGGCTCTGGCCGAGAGGAGGGAAGGGAGCACGCGCTGTCTCCAGTTCAGTCCTCACAAGGCTGGCGAGTGGCCACCTCTGCCAAGTTTCAGGGGGACCCTCCTGAGCGACTGGCAGCTGGTGAGCCTCTTGGCCTCACCTTCCTCTGCTCTTCTTCCAAAGAGGGCCATCCACGGCCACACCAGGCATTTTGACGCTCAAGGGACATCTGCTTCTGGTTAGGGCACCAGAAGGGTTCCCTGAGGATCACAGACTCCTCACAATGAGAACCAGTCCTCCTCAGCATTCTGTCTCGAGACCCCCAGGGCCTGACGCCATAGTTATTCCTAAACAGGGAACAAGCAAATCAGCAGCCTCGCTCTTGGACGCAGTGCCAGGTCCTCCGGCACCCTGCACTTGGGCCTGGGAGCCCACAGGCACCTCCAGGGTCGCCAGAGTGCTGAGAGAAGGTTCTCCACGCCTGGCTTCTGAGCAGCAGAAGCGGCCTTTGCCCAGAGGTATTCTTGGTCCCGGCTGCAAAGTCAGGGCTCCAGCCGCGTCTGAGTTTGGAGGAAGCTGGGCCAGGAGCCCTGGGCTTTCTACTGAGCAAGAGGGAGTCTTACCTCCTGGTCCGGGGCCTCCCACTCTGGCAAGGGAGCTGGGCTGGCACAGAGGTCCTGAGCGGCTTTGGGGGGTTGGCCGGGAAGCAGCACGGGTGTGACAGGCCTGGCTCCTTGAAAAACAAGCGCAGAGCAAACACGGAGAGTCAGGAGTGAGGAAGCCAGGCGAAGGCGGACGCGGACTGAGGGAGGAGAGCATCTTTTCTAGAGGGCCTTGGAGGCAGGGCGTGGCTCCCGGACTTGCTGAGTGGCATGAGGACACCGCCCCCGACACAGCCTCCTCTCAGGAGATTTATGTACGAGCGTGACACTGTGAATACCAAGAGCCGATTCTGTGACTGAGTGTTAGAGCTTTAGCTGGGTGATCTTTTAATCCTCTCAATACCTGTGAGGGGCCATTAATCTTTATTTCTCATATAAGAAAACACTTCCCCCAAGTCACAGGGCGACTGAGAAATCTGGCAAGATGGAGGCCAGTTTCCCGGTGCTCAGGCTCTCCGGGACCTGCTTTCTCTGGGTCTCGGTCCCCCGCCTGCTGTACTAGCTAAACACAAGGTGGTCCTGTGGTCACTGTCAATACCGGAGACCTGCGATGGGACCAGGGGAGGAGACTCGCATGGTAGCATTAGGGGACAGACAGACGAGGACGGTGGGAATACAAGGTGAAGAGAAAGTCTGTAAAATGGCCCCGCTGTGCTGACCCCACACGCTTTGTTTACCAAAAAGGGGTTTGCACGCAGCCCCGCGGCACCTTCCTACCTCTAAACTACCTCTGCAAGGACATGCCGACAGGAAATGACATCTGTAGAGGAGCCCAAGCAGTCTGAGGGGGAGACTTCTGAGGCCCTTTTCACAGACCAGATTCTGGAGGCTCAGGATAGTTCCTCCCAAACATGAAGTCTGTAAGAAAGCACGGTTAAGAATCCAAGTGGGACTGGTCAGCATGGGCCACGGTGACCTGGAGCTGCCATGGACCTGAAAGTCTATGTCACCAGTCAGAAGTCAAGAAAGTCCTGGGCGGGACTCTCCAGAAACTTCTCTGGGATCCCTAAGAAAACTGGAGTGCAGGAGAAGCAGGATGTCCCTCTCCTCTCTGAGAAGACCCACTCCCTTCCTCTTCCCAGTCCTTCAGTGAACTCATGCCTGTCACTCTGAGTGACAGGTCTGAACTCTTTCTAACTTGGTCACGTGGGTCGCAGTTGAAGGGGGTGGTCTTCACGTGGGTCGCAGTTGAAGGGGGTGGTCTTCGCATTGCCTCAGTTTCCTGGAGGGCGCCAGCTCTGTGACCGCAGGAGAGTCTTGGAAGTTAGTTGGTGGTTCCTGAACTCTGAATCAAGACTCAGAGGTGGCCTGAAGGTGACAATGAGAGGAAATCGTCACTCCTGAGACAGAACTAAACAGGTCCGCCCTGAATATTAAAAAACCCTATTCCTTGTGAGGTGGTGGGGTGGGGCAAAGGGCTGTCCGCGTCAGGGGACGGGGCTGATTCCAGACGGGCAGGACACCCCACTCCCGGGGCCCCCTCCTGTGCCGAGGAGTCTGTGGCGCCCTCTGTTCCATCCTTTAAACAGAACTTTCTGCTCTGGCCTCCGAGTTTCTGGACTTCAGTCTTCAACAATGCAGGGAGGGGGGCACCGGGACCCATCCTGAACACCAGTATCATGTGTGCCAAAATTGGCTGCCACGCGGCTCCCGGCGACTCCTTGGGGCTCCACTCTCTGCGTCCCCCATTACCTCTCTTCCTGGGAATGTGGCAACAACTCCCAATGCTAGCCCGGCATCTCTCTTACCCCCTAGAACTAAATGTCCACCCTGCGGAGACGGGATCAGGAACACCCTCCCTGCTCGGATCCCCGTGGCTGCACCTGAGGACTTGTGAATTCTGACTCTTTCTAGGCCAGACGGTGGGAACAGGTATGGTTCTCTCCAACTCTTTGGAAAGCTTTCGTCCCTAGCTTCAGGGGGGATCCCAACAGCATCACAAAGGGTGGAAGAGAAATTGGAAATGAGTTGTTGTGGCCCTTATTTTACCACAAGGTGGGGTCGTGTTATCGGAAGTAGGTCTTACTCATTGAGGACGCCCAAGCCCCAGGGGGACCAAAATCATTATTTAAAGGTATAAATAATAAGGCAGTATAATAGGTAAAATGGAATCATAAAAGATGCTAATTTGGGAGAAGGAAAAAGAGAATAAGAGAAATAAAGAACACATAGAAAAAATGGAAAGCCGGGGAATGATAGACATTAACCCAGTTGTACCATCACTCACATGTAAATGTTGTAAACACACCAGTTACAAGCCTGGGATTTCCAGATGGGCTAATGCAAGATCTAATTATATAGTGTCTAATTATACAGTCATTATGTAAAGACAATGATAGTTTGAAGGTAAGGAGACGGAGGAAGGCATCCCATGCATACACAAAGCGAAGGAGCCCCGGGGTGGTTCTATCAGTGCCAGAGACAGCAGATTCAAAGACGAGGAGATGATCGGGAAGGAAGAGGAACACCCAAAACGACAAAGGCTCAGCCTTCCAGAAACACACAAGCGATCTTAAGTGTGTGCTCCTGACAACGGAGCTTCAAAGGACTGGCGTCAAAACCTCGGGTGGGACTAACAGGAGAAGCAGACGCATGTCCGGGTTTTGCTGGTGAGTTCAACACTCCTTTCTCCATAACAGATAGAACGAGTAGCCAGAATCACAACCTCAGAAGGTACAGGACAGAGAAGAGTTGGACAAAGCTGTGAGCTACTGGGTCTCACTGACAACACCCCACTGACAAGAGCAGAAGGAGTACCACATGACTCAGCACGTCCACCTCTGGGTGTGTACTAGAGAGAACCAAAAGCAGAGACCTGAAGGGTTACTTGCACACCAACAGCTATAGCTGCATTACTCACAGTAGCCAGAGGGTGGAAGCAACCTCAATATGTTCACTGCCTAGTGAAAGGATAAAGAAAATGTGGCATATACATATATCGGAATATTATTTACCCTTGAAGAAGAATAAAGTTCTGATACAAGCTACAACATGAGAACATTAAGTGAAAAAGCCAGTCACAAATTAGGACGAATGCTGTGAGGTTCCACCTATTACCCAGGGGAGTCAAATTCATGGACATGGGAAGGAGGGTGACTGACAGGGCCGGCCTTCAGGGCAGTGGGAGTCATTGTTTAGGAAGCACAGAGTTTCAGTTTTGGGAGGTGAGAAGAGTTCTGGAGATGGCCCACTGGTCTGAATCAAGCCCCTGAGCAGTACACTGAAACGAGGTTAAAATGGTAACTTTTATCTTACGGATATTTTCCTGCAATTGAAATAATAATTGAAATAATAATTAAATAATTAAAAACCTATCAAAAAAGACAAATGTACAGACACCTATATAATAAAGAGAGGATCCTAGTTTCACAAAAGCCCCTGTTTTTGAGGCACTCTTGAGAGGGGATGATGCCCCTTGGTGCCGCGCCCCGTGGAGCCTAGGGAAGCGCCTCCTGGGCATCTGGGTGCAGCCGAGGCGCCCAATGCGTGTCTGCCGCGAGGCTCGCTGCCTGGGCCAGCCGCGCCGGACCCCGTGTGCGAGGCGGAGAAGCAGGGGAGAAGCCCGTGCCCGGACTGGTCCTGTGATGTGGAAGCAGCTCCTCTGGCCTAGCCGGGCGGGGGCTGCCTCGTGCCGTCCCTGCCGGTGCCCTGCTGGTCCCTGCGGCCGGCAGAGGAGCCCTCGCCCCGCTGCCCCCTGGCTCTCCCCCACTTGGGCTTGTTTCTAATCCGTGTTCGTCTCCTCCATCAGTGGCCGCCCCACACCCCAGGGCGGGGGTCAGGCTCTGCAGCCTCTGGGGCAGGGGCAGGCCAGGCACCTGGCCAGCTCTGGAGGGCCTCCCTGGACCTCAGGGAGGGAGGCTGCAGTGGCCCTGGCCCTGCCCTCGGTGACTCAGCCAGGAGAAACTGCCCGTGGGTGCGGCGTGTGCGGGACCCCACCCGCTCTCCCAGGTCCAGCCTGTAGAACTGGCCACGTCGACACCCCGGCCTCTGCGCCCACCCCTGTCCCCGCCCGGGGCTGAAGGTGCCACGGGGCCACACAGCAAGGAAACAACAAAACAGGGCGGGGAAGTGCCGCCGCCCGCCCCGCCCCCTGCCCTCCAGGCCGGCCCCGCCCCCCGTGGCCCCCACGTTACCCCGTGACTGGCTGGAGGACAGTCAGGCTGAAGGGAGGCCCGCTCCTGCGGCTGGCTCCCAGAGGTGCTCTGCACGTGGCCACCATCTCCATGCCCGCCGGGGTCCTCTGGTGCTCCATGCTAGCAAAGGTCACCCCAGGGAGTCAGGAGTCCCCATCTCAGCATAAGGCGCTGGGCCACTGCTGCTCTGCTGCTGCTGTGGTCTTGCCTTCCAAGGGCCCCTGGTCCTTCCTGCAAACCGTCCTGCTTTGGCTCCGCCCTCCCCCTTGCATCTGTAAGCCAGTCGCAGTTTCCACCGGGGGCGGGTTTTGAACTGCCAGAGAACCCTCCGGCCCCCTGAACTGTGGCCCCAGGAGGCTCTCCCCCTCTCTAAGCCTCCTTGGCCTAATTTTAAATGGGAATATAAGTTGCACTTACCTGTGGGACTGATGTGAAAATAAGATGGAACAAAAGCTACATTGATTCTGACACAATGAGTGAGTAGCAGAAGTTCACCATCCTTGTCAGACACAAAACCCCACAGGCTCTGGACCTTCCCTGCCTGGGGCGAGGGCACCTGCCCCAGCGCCTCAGGTCTCCAGCCACCTGGGACTCAAACCAGAGAGCACTTGCCCCACTGTGTTCTCAGGGTCTCACATACCCCAAGAGGGACGAGAGGTGGGGATGCAGGGGTCAAGAAACAGGTGGCAGGGGTTGTCCACCTGCTGACCTGCCCTTCACAGCCTCAGCCCATGCAGCTGTCACCACTCCCCAGTGACAGGGCTGAAACCATCCTCTGCACAGGGAGCCAGAAACAAGTAGGACAAGCATCAGCTCAGAGTGACAAAGCAAATTTCCCAGGGTCATGAAGATGGTGGTGGTGATGGGGGGTGTGATGAGGACAGTGGTGATGGTGGTGATGGTGAGAACGATGATGGTGTTGAGCAGAGGTGACGAAGATGGTGGTGATGATGGAGATGATGATGGTGGTGGTGAAAATGGTGGTGACAATGGTGGTGATGATGATGGTGGTGGTGATGGATGGTGGCAGTGGATGGTGGTGAAGATGGTGGTGATGATGGTGGTGATGACGGTGGTGATGATGATGGTAGTGGTGATGGATGGTGGCAATGGATGGTGGTGATGATGGTAGTGGTGATGGATGGTGGCAATGGATGGTGGTGATGATGGTGGTGATGATGATGGTGGTGGTGATGGTGGTGGTGATTGTGGTGATGATGATGGTGGTGAAGATGGTGGTGACAATGGTGGTGATGATGATGGTGGTGGTGATGGATGGTGGCAATGGATGGTGGCAATGGATGGTGATGATGGATGGTGGTGACAATGGTGGTGATGATGATGGTGGTGGCAATGGATGGTGGTAATGGATGGTGGTGATGGATGGTGGTGATGATGGTGGTGATGGATGGTGGCAATGGATGGTGGCAATGGATGGTGGTGATGTTTGTGGTGATGATGATGATGGTGGTGACTGATGATGGTGATGGATAGTGGTGGTGAAGACAGTGTGATGAAGATGATGGTGATGGTGTTGGATAGTGGTGATGGATGGTGGTGACGGTGGTGGTGATGATGGTGTTAGGTGGTAGTGGTAATGAAGATGGTGGTGAATATGGCGGGGATGTAGATGGTGACGGTGAATACAGTGGTGATGAAGATGGAGGTGATGATGGAGATGATGGTGATGGTGTTGGATAGTGGTGATGATGATGGTGGTGACGATGATGGTGGTAACGATGATGGTGGTGACGATGATGGTGGTGATGGTGGTGAAGATGGTGGTAAATGATGATGGTGTTGGATAGTGGTGGTGAAGACAGTGTGATGAAGATGATGCTGATGGTGTTGGATAGTGGTGATGATGATGGTGGTGATGATGATGGTGGTAATGATGGTGTTAGATGGTGGTGGTGATGGACGGTGGTGATGGTGGTGGTGATGGACGGTGGTGATGGATGTGGTGGTGATGGTGGTGGTGATGGATGGTGGCGATGGATGTGGTGGTGATCATGATACAGCAAACAGGTAAGCACCTACTGTGTGCTAGCATAGTTCTAAACGTTTCACATATATTAACTCCTTCAGTCCTCATAACAGTAGTGATGTTTCTCCCCTTTTTACAAATGAAAACTCCAAAGCCAGAAGCTTCAGTAACTTGACCAAAGATGCACGCTGGGTAGCAACAGTCTCGACCACAGCTCGGCAGACTCTTACTGTAAATGACTGTGGACATCACAGTGCAAAAGCAGCCCAGATGTCATGTCACCAAGGAGCATGGCTGTGTTCCAGTGAGCTTCATTTATAAACCAAGCAGCGGGTTGTGGCCCATAGGCCAGTCTTTGCCAACCCATGATCTTAAGTGTTCCAGGGAAAAAATGAGGGTCACAAGCATCAGAGCTTTCTGGGGATGGAATAATAATTATAGGAACAACAATAGTCATCATGAATGAAATGTCGGACAGCTCCTGGCTGCTTAAGTGTGGAACAGTGGGCGTGCAATTCAGCAGCCATTTACTGAAGAGGTACTGTGCACCAACACCACCAAAGAGCCAGGCAGTAGTAATAAGCACCGTACGCTGGGAGAAGC